>NC_056739.1:63524319-63606819 GCF_019279795.1 Protopterus annectens | reverse complement strand
CACACTCCTCATAACAGTGGTACTGTAGTGGTCATTACTGACTCAGTAGCACATTTCTGAGAGATTTGATTTACTTCTTAAACCAGAAGCTGACGCAGTACTTTTTTTGAATATTCAACATACTGTGATGTACTGCTCAAATCGAATTTTCCCCGTAGTATTAGAAATGCATACTTTTCATGCTATAGCAGGTATAACTCTCATGCCATAACAGGAAAAGGCATCACTTTCTTTAATAGCAGAGCTTACAACTATTGTACTTTGTACACTATTTTCCGGGGTTGGTTTAGAATACCATGGGCCCTAGGCAGTTTTTAAGCCATGTACGCCCTCAACCCACTACACACTTTTTTGGGTGGGGTACATAAATATATATGTTAATTTAGACTCATCATCCTGATTTAAGACTATTGGAACTGGTGTAATTATAATCCACCAATGTCCATACCCATCACTTTCAGTCACTTGACTACCCCTGAAATGGCTGAGATAACAAAATGGCTATAGTAAAGTATTCCAAGCTACTTTTACAGAAATGCACAGTAGTGTTGCAAAAGCATAATAATGACTGTTTAACATGATCATATCAACAGTGGAAGCCATTTTCTTCCACAGAGAGACCACATAGTCAGCAATCAAAGTCCCATTGTTGAATGTGCACACTTCAGATGTCTTATTTTAGTAGAAAATACTAATTATGAACACAGTAGTTTTTTAAGGTTTGTTTCACACAAATGCATAGTAGTCTGACTATTCCATCTTATTTCACACAACTGAACACTAGTCATGCACATTCAGACTGTTAAAACTGCCCAAGAAGGTTAATAGGTTCATAGGTAAATAGTAGTCTAGCAGTCTGCAGATTATTACAAACCTAGCCAAAAAACAAAGGTTAGAACTGCACCTTGTATTTATGAGACAAAGATATTGCTTTTATCCACACACTCCACACACCCCCAACAAGCAGTTATACTCATTTGCTGTTTACACCTCATCTGATTGTAGTACAAAATACTATATGATAACCTCTTACAGCAAGAATCAGGAGAAAGTAAAAAAAAAACAATGAAGGACAAAGACGCAGGTTCAGAGGCATATTTTAAATATTGCTGCTATTTATTTAAACTTGTTCAAATATAACTTTTTTGCAATGGCATGAACTTTCTGAACAGCATAAAGTCTGGAATTCATATGTTTGCTTTTATTCAGAGACTGCATTTTTCAGTAGCTTGCCAGAAAAACAGAAGTTATACTTACCATAAATCCAGATCCTTTCATCTTAGTCCATCCAATAAGACTGATAGATACTAAGCCACTTGTCAGACCTAATCTGACCCTGCGAGTGCTCCAAGCCTCAAGCTCTTTAAAGATGTTCTCTGCCTTAATTTCTTGGGATAGTAACTTACCTCTGAATGAGTTTGCTGACTAATAATATAAAACTATGACTCATATAGGTATATAAAAGATTTAGGCAGAAGACCTTGCAGATGTTCTCATGAAATGACAATTTAGATGGAAGATGGCGGAAGGGATGTTTGTACCAGACAGACTAGTAAGAAAGGATCCACTGACATGATTTTTGATGTTAAAGAAAAAAGGTTCCTTTTAAAAATTCTTTACACAGCTTATTGGAAGCAGTGGAGTGATAGTCAAAGCAATTAATGAAGTTGGATAAAGAAGTGTGTTGAACTTTTATAGTAGAGGAAGTAGAACCTTTGTCAAATAAGTCATAAATAAACTGTATGATTTCCAGACAGGAACTGCTTTGTAGCCCATTTTCTCCTATACACTCTCCAAGTGGATTATATTTGAGGCACAGAATGAATGTGAACTGCACTTTTGGATAACAAAGGATCCTTGGAAAAAACAAGTCATTACATTCAGGTTAAGTTCAGGTGAGACTGCCAGACGGGTGCAACAGCAGTCCTGGATGGGGATCTAGAAGCCATGGTTGTTTAGCCAAGTAAGACATGGACAAAGAGAACCAAATATGACGTGTTAAGCATGATGCTGGGAGGATACGTGTGGTTCTGCATGCAGATGCAGCTTCCTGTAACACACTGGACATTAGAGGAAGAGGAAAAAACATATCAAAGTCCAGTGGGATACTGTCCAACAACATCTTTGGGGTCTGTCCCGCCAGAATAATCAGCGTGGAGACATTATTGCATTTTGTGTTGCTCTGGGAAGCAATGAGATCACACTCAGTCTCATCCCAGTGACTGAGAATCTGATGAGATATCACTTGATTAAGAGACCACTACTCATGAGAAATTAGGATAGACCTGCTGAGCCTGTCTACAAGTCTGTTAGCTTTCCCTGGAATAAACATTGCAATGACAAGCGATACAAAGCAATTGGTCATTGTCAGACCTTCATGGCAAATCTGCAAAGGGGTAAGAGCTGGTTCCTCCCTGCTTATTCATATACCACAACCCAGACATGTTGTTTGTTTAAAATGAAATCACTCCCAGAGGATAAAGGTCCTGGAATTCCTGCAATGCAAAGAGTACTGCTCTCATCTCCATTATCTTTTTGTGAAGATTTGTCTCTGTCTGATTAAAAAGTTCCTTGCACCATCCTCCCCTTTAACTGCCCCATACCTACCTCAAAAAGGAGACATATGTAGTGATCATTACCCTTAGAAGATGAAAAACAAATGATCTCCCTTCTAAAAGAGTTGAGCCAGCAATCCAAATGAGCCATACACAGCTGTGAAATGATTACAAGGATCACATGATGGTATGATAATTGCTTCTAATGGACACTGAGTAGCCAGTGAAGTATGCCCGCACAGAAATGTACAAAAGGGAACGCAAACATAGTTTGGCAATTAAAACCATTATCCAGAGAACTAAAGAGCTAATAATGAATAGTCATTCACAAGATGGTGGGCTGAAGCTCTATGTGACTGAATTCCATCCAGAGGAGAGCTGACTGCAATATTGTGTCCAGATGGCATATGATAACTATTATGGACTGTGTTGAAGACAGGGTTAACTTTCACCGTTTTCAGAGAAATCTAAGGAAAGGCAGAACTGCCACAAGTTGTATGTGGTGTCAATAATAGATTCTCTGGTTGTCAAAGTCAGGATCCAGTCATCCAAATATGAGCCACTCAGATTCCCCTTAGCCTTAGCTGGTTTACAACTACTGCCATGTACTTGGTAAACACCCACAGGGTTGTGGTGTGACCAAAGGGCAGACCTCTAAAATGATAATGACTGGCTGCTAGACAAAAGCATAGAAATCTTTTTTTTCAGGCAAGACAAAAGCAATTGGACCATGACCATTATAAAGGGTGTATTTTTGATGTGAAGACTTAGACTGATGAGGCTTTTGTTCCTTTGGTGCTAAAAAGAATCTGGAATGCTCTTCTGACCCTCTATGGTCTGGCAAGAACTCTTAGATGACTCTCTTGAAAGAAAGATAATTTCTATTTTGGCAGCTTTTTGTTCATGGGGTGTAACATCTGGGAGCAGCTGGGTTTGGAAGGGTGATGGATGGAAAAGGGTTATAATATAGTCTCTAGATAACTCTTTCACCCAAGAATCATGTGTGATGGTGATAAATGCAGGTGAGTGGAGAGCTAAAAAGCTCCTGACTTCTTCCAGAGGAAAATGACCAAGCAAGCCTTCAACCACTGAGTCTGAATCCATCCTCTGCCAAAGGTGCCTCTGTCTGAGGACTATTGCAGACAACATCATCCTCTGGGTCTGAATCCATCCCCTGCCATTAGTGCATCTGTCTGAGGATTTTGCAGAGCAGATCAATCTATGGGTCTGAATCTATCCCCTGCCATGAATGCCTCTGTCTGAGGGATTTTGCAGACCACATCAACCTCTGAGTCTAGAAATATCACCTGCCATGAGGGATTCTGTCTGAAAGATTTTGCAGACCACATCAACCTCAGTCTGAATCCATCCCCTGCCAGGACTGCCTTGTCTGAGAGATTTTGCAGACCACATCAACCTCTGTGTCTGAATCCATCCCCTGCCATGAGTGCCTCTGTCTGAGGGATTCTGCAGAAAAAAATCAACCTCTGAGTCTGAATCCATGCCCTGCTATGAGACTCTCAATCTAAGGGATTTTGCAGACCACATCAACCAAATAAGTCTGAATCCATCCCCAGCCATGAGTGCCACTGTCTGAAGGATTTTGCAGGCCACATCAACTCAGAGTTTAAATCCATCCCCTGCCATGAGTGCCTCTATCTGAGGGGTTTTGCTAACCATATCAACCTCTGAGTCTGAATCCATCCCCTGCCATGAGTGCCTCTTTCTGAGGGATTTTGCAGACTACATCAAGCTCTGAATCTGATTCCATCCCCTGTCATGAGTGCCTCTGTCTAAGGGATTTTGCAGACCACAACAACCTCTGAGTTTGAATCCATCCCCTGCCACAAGTGCATCTGTCTGAATGATTTTGCAGACCACATCAACCTCTGAGTCTGAATCCATCCCCTGCCATGAGTGCCTCTGTCTGAGGGATTTTGCAGACCACATCAACCTCTGAATATGAATCCATCCCCTGCTAAGAGAACCTCAATCCAAGGGATTTTGCAGACCACATCAACCAAATGAGTCTGAATCCATCCCCAGCCATGAGTGCCACTGACTGAAGGATTTTGCAGACCACATCAACTCTGAGCTTGAATCCATCCCCTGCCATGAGTGCCTCTATTTGAGGGGTTTTGCTAACCATATCAACTTCTGAGTCTAAATCCATCCCCTGCCATGAGTGCCTCTGTCTGAGGGATTTTGCAGACTACATCAAGCTCTGAGTCTGATTCCAACTCCTGTCATGAGTGCCTCTGACTAAGGGATTTTGCAGACCACAGCAACCTCTGAGTTTGAATCCATCCCCTGCCACAAGTGCATCTGCCTGAATGATTTTGCAGACCACATCAACCTCTGAGTCTGAATCCATCCCCTACCACAAGTGCCTCTTTCTGATGGATTTTGCACATCACATCACATCAGCCTCTCATTCTGAATCCATTCCCTACCATGAATGCCTCTGTCTGAGGGATTTTGCAAACCACATCAGCCTCTGAGTCTGAATCCATCTCCTGCCATGAGTGCCTCTGTCTGAGGGATTTTGCAGAGCGCATCAAGCCCCCTCAGTCTGAATCCATTCCCTGCCATATGTGCCTCTGTCTTAAGGATTTTGCAGACCACATCAACCTCTGAGTCGGAATCCATAAACTGCCAGGAGTGCCTCCATCTGAGCGATTTTGCAGACCACATCAACCGCAGAGTTTGAATCCATCCCCTGCCATGAGAGTCTCTGTCTGAGGGATTATGCTGACCATATCAACCTCCGAGTCTGAATCCATCACCTGCCATGAGTGCCACTGTCTGAGGGATTTTTCAGCCTACATCACCCTCTGGGTCTGAATCCATTCCCTGCCATGATTGCCACTGTCTGAAGGATTTTGCAGACCACAACAACCTCTGAGTCTAAATCAATCTCCAGCCATGTATGCCTCTGTCTGGGGGATTTTGCAGACCACATCAACCTCTGAATCTGAATCCATCCCCTGCCATGAGTGCCCCTGACTGAGGGATTTTTCAGACCACATTAACCTCTGAGTCGGAAAATATCCCATGCCATGATAGCCTCTGTCTGAGGGATTGTGCAGACCACATCAACCTCTGAGTCTGACTCCATCCACTGCCATGGCTGCCTCTGTCTGAGAGAATTTGCAGGCCACATCAACCTCTTGAGTCTGAATCCATCCCCTGCAGTGAGTGCCTCTGTCTGAGGGATTTTGCAGACCACATCAACCTCTGAGTCTGAATCCATCCCCTGCCATGGCTGCCTCTGTCTGAGAGAATTTGTAAACCACATCAAGCTCTGAGTCTGAATCCATCCCCTGCAGTGAGTGCCTCTGTCTGAGGGATTTTGCAGACCACATCAACCTTTAAATCTGAATCCTTCCCCTGCCATGAGTGCCTATGTCTGAGGGACTTTGCAGACCACATCAGACTCTGAGTCTGAATTCATCCCCTGCCATGAGTGCCTCTGTCTGAAAGATTTTTGCAGACCACATCAACCTCTGAGTCTGAATCCATCCACTGTACTTAGTGGTTAGGTCTGAAAGATTTTGCAGACCATATCGACTCTGAGTCTGAATCCATCCCCTGAAATGGGTGCCTCTGTCAGAGTGATTTTGCTGACCATATCAAACTCTGAGTCTGAATCCATCCCCTGCCATGAGTGCCTCTGACTGAGGGATTTTGCAGACTGTCATCAACTTTTGAGACTGAATCCAACCCCTGCCAAGAGTGCCTCTGTCTGAGGGATTTTGCAGACCGCATCAACCTTTGGGTCTGAATACGTCCCCTGCCATGAGTGCCTTTCTCTGAGGATTTTGCAAACACATCAACCTCTGAGTCTGAATCCATCCCCTGCCATGAGTGCTCTGTCTGAGGAATTTTGCAGAACACATCTACCTCTGAGTCTGGAAATATCTCCTGCCATGAGTGCCTCTGTCTGAGGGATTTTGCAGACCACATCAACCTCTGAGTCTGAATCCATCCACTGTACTTAGTGGTTAGGTCTGAAAGATTTTGCAGACCATATCGACTCTGAGTCTGAATCCATCCCCTGAAATGGGTGCCTCTGTCCGAGTGATTTTGCTGACCATATCAAACTCTGAGTCTGAATCCATCCCCTGCCATGAGTTCCTCTGACTGAGGGATTTTGCAGACTGTCATCAACTTTTGAGACTGAATCCAACCCCTGCCAAGAGTGCCTCTGTCTGAGGGATTTTGCAGACCGCATCAACCTTTGGGTCTGAATACATCCCCTGCCATGAGTGCCTTTCTCTGAGGATTTTGCAAACACATCAACCTCTGAGTCTGAATCCATCCCCTGCCATGAGTGCTCTGTCTGAGGAATTTTGCAGAACACATCTACCTCTGAGTCTGGAAATATCTCCTGCCATGAGTGCCTCTGTCTGAGGGATTTTGCAGACCACATCAACCTTTGAGTCTGAATCCATCTCCTGTCATGACTGCCTTGCCTGAGTAATTTTGCAGACTACATCAACCTCTGAGTCTGAATCCATCCCCTGCTATGAGTGCCTCCATCTGAGAGAGTTTTCAGACCACATCAACCTCTGAGTCTGAATTCATCCCCAGCCATGAGTGCCTCTCTCTGAAGGATTTTGCAGACCACATTGACACTGATTCTGAATACACCCCATTCCATGAGTGCCTCAGTCTGAGAGATTTTGCAGACTGCATCAACCTCTGAATCTGATTCCATCCCCTGCTATGAGTGCCTCTGTCTAAAGATTTTTGCAGACCACAACAACCTGTGAGTCTGAATCCATCCCCTGGGATGAGTGACATTGTCTAAGGGATTTTGCAGACCACATCAACCTCTGAGTCTGAATCCATCTCTTGCCATGAGTGCCTTTGTGTGATAGATTTTTCAGACCGCATCAACCCCCAAGTCTGAATCCATCCCCCACTTAAATGCCTCTGTCTTAGGGGTTTTGCAGATCACATCAGCCTCTGAGTCTGAATCCATCCCCTGCCAAGAGTACTTCTGTCTAACGGATTGTGCAGACCATATCAACCTCTGAGTCTGAATCCATCCCCTGCCATGAGTGCCTCTGTGTGAGGGATTTTGCATACCGCCTCAACCCATAAATCTGAATCCATCCCCTGCTTAAGTGCCTCTGCCTTAGGGATTTTGGAGACCACATCAAACTTTGAGTCTGAATCCATCCCTTGCCATGAGTGCCGTTGTGTGAGGGATTTTTCAGACTGCATCAACCCCTAAGTCTTAATTCATCCCCTGCTTAAGTGCCTCTGTTTTACAGATTGTGCAGACCACATCAATCTCTGAGTCTGAATCCATCCCCAGCCATGAGTGCCTCTGTCTGATGGTATTTGCAGGCCACATCAACTCTGAGTCTGACTTCTTTCCCTGCCATGAGAGAATCTGAGGGATTTTGCTGTCCATATCAACCTCTGAGACTGAATCCATCCCCTGGCATGAGTGCCTCTGTCTGAGGGATGTTTCAGCCTACATCACCCTCTGGGTCTGAATCCATCTCCTGCCATGACTGCCTCTGTCTGAGGGATTTTGCAGACCACATCAACCTCTGAATCTGAATCCATCAGCTGCCATGAGTGCTTCTGACTGAAGGATTTTGCAAACCACATCAGATTTTGAGTCTGAATCCATCCCCTAGCATGAGTTCCTCTGTCTGTGTAATGTTGCAAACCTCATCAACCTCTGAGTCTGAATCCATCCCCTGCCATGAGTGCCAGTGTCTGAGGGATTTTTCAGCTTACATCACCCTTTGGGTCTGAATACATCACCTGCCATGCGTGCCACTGTCAAAGGGAATTTTCAGACCACAACAACATCTGAGTCTGAATCCATCTTCTGCCATGACTGCCTCTGTCTGAGGGATTTATTTCAGACCACATCAACCTCTGAATACATCCCCTGCCATGAGTGCCTCTGACTGAGGGATTTTTCAGACCATATCAACCTCCGAGTCTGAAAATATCCCGTTATGAGTGCCTTTGTCTGAGGGATTGTGAAGACCACATCAATCTTTGAGTCTGAATCCATCCCATGCCATGACTGCCTCTGTCTGAGGGATTTTGCAGACCACATCAACCTCTGAGTCTGAATCCACTCCCTGCTATGAGTGCCTCTGTCTGAGGGATTTTGCAGATCACATCAACCTCTGCATCTGAATCTATCCCCTGCCATGATTGCCTCTGCCTGAGGGATTTTGCAGATGAAATCAGACACTGAGTCTGAATCCATCCTTTGACATTAGTGCCTCTGTCTGAGAGATTTTGCAGACTACATGAACCTCTGAATCTGAATCCATCCACTGCCATGAGTGCCTCTGTCTGAGGGACTTTGCAGACCACATCAGACTCTGAGTCTGAATCCATCCCCTGCTATGAGAACCTCAATCTAAGGGATTTTGCAGACCACATCAACCAAATGAGTCTGAATCAATCCCCAGCGATGAGTGCCACTGTCTGACAGATTTTGCAGCCCACATCAACTCTGAGTTTGAATCCATCCCCTGGCATGAGTGCCTCTATCTGAGGGGTTTTGCTAACCATATCAACCTCAGAGTCTGAATCCATCCCCAGCCATGAGTGCCTCTGTCTAAGGGATTTTGCAGACCACAGCAACCTCTGAGTTTGACTCCATCCCCTGCCACAAGTGCATCTGTCTGAATAATTTTGCAGACCACATCAACCTCTGAGTCTGAATCCATCCCCTACCACGAGTGCCTCTTTCTGATGGATTTTTGCACATCACATCAGCCTTTCATTCTGAGTCCATTCCCTACCATGAGTGCCTCTGTCTGAGGGATTTTGCAAGCCACATCAACCTCTGCATCTGGATCCATCCCCTGCCATGATTGCCACTGTTTACAGGATTTTTTAGCCCACATCAACGTCTGAGTCTGAATCCATCCCTTGCCATGAGTGCCTCTGTCTGCGGGATTTTGCAGAGCGCATCAACCCCTCAGTCTGAATCCATTCCATGCCATATGTGCCTCTGTCTTAAGGATTTTTCAGACAACATCAACCTCTGAGTCAGAATCCATCAACTGCCAGGAGTGCCTCCATCTGAGCGATTTTGCAGACCACATCAACCGCTGAGTCTGAATGCATCCCCTGCCATGAGAGTCTATGTCTGAGGGATTATGCTGACCATATCAATCTCCGAGTCTGAATACATCCCCTGGCATGAGTGCCACTGCCTGAGAGATGATGATGACCATATCAACCTCTGAGTCTGAATCCATCCCCTGCCATGAGTGCCAGTGTCTGAGGGATTTTTCAGCTTACATTACCCTTTGGGTCTGAATACATCACCTGCCATGCCTGCCACTGTCAAAGGGAATTTTCAGACCACAACAACATCTGAGTCTGAATCCATCTCCTGCCATGGCTGCCTCTGTCTGAGGGATTTATTTCAGACCACATCAACCTCTGAATTCATCCCCTGCCATGAGTGCCTCTGACTGAGGGATTTTTCAGACCATATCAACCTCCGAGTCTGAAAATATCCCGTTATGAGTGCCTTTGTCTGAGGGATTGTGCAGACCACATCAACCTCTGAGTCTGAATCCATCCCATGCCATGACTGCCTCTGTCTGAGGGATTTTGCAGACCACATCAACCTCTGAGTCTGAATCCACTCCCTGCTATGAGTGCCTCTGTCTGAGGGATTTTGCAGATCACATCAATCTCTGCATCTGAATCTATCCCCTCCCATGATTGCCTCTGCCTGAGGGATTTTGCAGATGAAGTCAGACACTGAGTCTGAATCCATCCTTTGACATTAGTGCCTCTGTCTGAGGGATTTTGCAGACCACATGAACCTCTGAATCTGAATCCATCCACTGCCATGAGTGCCTCTGTCTGAGGGATTTTGCAGACCACATCAGACTCTGAGTCTGAATCCATCCCCTGGTATGAGAACCTCAATCTAAGGGATTTTGCAGACCACATCAACCAAATGAGTCTGAATCAATCCCCAGCCATGAGTGCCACTGTCTGACGGATTTTGCAGCCCACATCAACTCTGAGTTTGAATCCATCCCCTGGCATGAGTGCCTCTATCTGAGGGGTTTTGCTAACCATATCAACCTCAGAGTCTGAATCCATCCCCAGCCATGAGTGCCTCTGTCTAAGGGATTTTGCAGACCACAGCAACCTCTGAGTTTGAATCCATCCCCTGCCACAAGTGCATCTGTCTGAATAATTTTGCAGACCACATCAACCTCTGAGTCTGAATCCATCCCCTACCACGAGTGCCTCTGTCTGATGGATTTTGCACATCACATCAGCCTTTCATTCTGAATCCATTCCCTACCATGAGTGCCTCTGTCTGAGGGATTTTGCAAGCCACATCAACCTCTGAGTCTGGATCCATCCCCTGCCATGATTGCCGCTGTTTACAGGATTTTTTAGCCCACATCAACGTCTGAGTCTGAATCCATCCCTTGCCATGAGTGCCTCTGTCTGAGGGATTTTGCAGAGCGCATCAACCCCTCAGTCTGAATCCATTCCCTGCCATATGTGCCTCTGTCTTAAGGATTTTTCAGACAACATCAACCTCTGAGTCAGAATCCATCAACTGCCAGGAGTGCCTCCATCTGAGCGATTTTGCAGACCACATCAACCGCTGAGTCTGAATGCATCCCCTGCCATGAGAGTCTCTGTCTGAGGGATTATGCTGACCATATCAACCTCCGAGTCTGAATCCATCACCTGCCATGAGTGCCACTGTCTGAGGGATTTTTCAGCCTACATCGACCTCTGGGTCTGAATCCATTCCCTGCCATGATTGCCACTGTCTGAAGGATTTTGCAGACCACAACAACCTCTGAGTCTAAATCAATCTCCAGCCATGTATGCCTCTGTCTGGGGGATTTTGCAGACCACATCAGCCTCTGAATCTGAATCCATCCCCTGCCATGAGTGCCCCTGACTGAGGGATTTTTCAGACCACATCAACCTCTGAGTCGGAAAATATCCCATGCCATGATGGCCTCTGTCTGAGGGATTGTGCAGACTACATCAACCTTTGAGTCTGAATCCATCCCCTGCCATAGCTGCCTCTGTCTGAGAGAATTTGCAGACCACATCAACCTCTGAGTCTCTGAGTCTAAATCCATCCACTGCCATGGCTGCCTTTGTCTGAGAGAATTTGCAAACCACATCAACCTCTGAGTCTGAATCCTTCCCCTGCAGTGAGTGCCTCTGTCTGAGGGATTTTGCAGACCACATCAACCTTTGAATCTGAATACTTCCCCTACCATGAGTGCTTATGTCTGAGGAACTTTGCAGACCACATCAGACTCTGAGTCTGAATCCATCCCCTGCCATAAGTGCCTCTGTCTGTTGGATTTTTGCAGACCACCTCAACCTCTGAGTCTGGATCCATCCCCTGTACTTAGTGGCTATGTCTGAAAGATTTTGCAGACCATATCGACTCTGAGTCTGAATCCATCCCCTGAAATGGGTGCCTCTGTCAGAGTGATTTTGCTGACCATATCAAACTCTGAGTCTGAATCCATCTCCTGTCATGACTGCCTTGCCTGAGTGATTTTGAAGACTACATCAATCTCTGAGTCTGAATCCATCCCATGCTATGAGTGCCTCCATCTGAGGGAGTTTTCAGACCACATCCACCTCTGAGTCTGAATACATCCCCAGCCATAAGTGCCTCACTCTGAAGGATTTTTCAGACCACACTTACTCTGAGACTGAATTCATCCCCTGCGATGAGTACCTCCGACTGAGGGATTTTGCAGACTGTCATCAACCTTTGAGACTGAATCCATCCCCTGCCAAGAGTGCCTCTGTCTGAGGGATTCTGCAGACCGCATCAATTTGGGTCTGAGTCCGTCCCCTGCCATGAGTGCCTCTGTCTGAGGATTTTGCAACCACATCATACTTTGAGTCTGAATCCATCTCCTGTCATGACTGCCTTGCCTGAGTGATTTTGCAGACTACATCAACCTCTGAATCTGAATCCATCCCCTGCTATGAGTGCCTCTGGCTGAGGGATTTTGTAGACTGGATCAATATCTGAGTCTAAATCCATCCCCTGCTATGAGTTCCTCCATCTGAGGGAGTTTTCAGACCACATCAACCTCTGAGTCTGAATACATCCCCAGCCATGAGTGCCTCTCTCTGAAGGATTTTGCAGACCACATCAACTCTGATTCTGAGTCCACCCCCTTCCATGAGTGCCTCTGTCTGAGGGATTTTGCTGACCGTATCAACCTCTGAGTCTAAATCCATCCCTTGCCATGAGTGCCTCTGTCTGAGGAATTTTGCAGACCACAACAACCTCTGAGTCTGAATCCATCCCCTGCGATGAGTGACACTGTCTAAGGGATTTTGCAGACCACATCAACCTATGAGTCTGAATCCATCCCTTGCCATGAGTGCCTCTGTGTGATAGATTTTTCAGACTGCATCAACCCCCAAGTCTGAATCCATCCCCTACTTAAATGCCTCTGTCTTAGGGATTTTGCAGACCACATCAGCCTCTGAGTCTGAACCCATCCCCTGCCAAGAGTAGTTCTGTCTAATGGATTTTGCAGACCATATCAACCTCTGAGTCTGAATCCATCCCCTGCCATGAGTGCCTCTGTGTGAGGGATTTTGCATACCGCCTCAACCCATAAATCTGAATCCATCCCCTGCTTAAGTGCCTCTGTCTTAGGGATTTTGGAGACCACATCAAACTTTGAGTCTGAATCCATCCCCTGCCATGAGTGCTGCTGTGTGAGGGATTTTTCAGACTGCCTCAAACCCTAAGTCTTAATTCATCCCCTGTTTAAGTGCCTCTGTCTTACGGATTTTGCAGACCACATCAATCTCTGAGTCTGAATCCATCCCCAGCCATGAGTGCCACTGTCTGATGGTATTTGCAGGCCACATCAACTCTGAATCTGACTTCATTCCCTGCCATGAGAGAATCTGAGGGATTTTGCTGTCCATATCAACCTCTGAGACTGAATCCATCCCCTGGCATGAGTGCCTCTGTCTGAGGGATTTTTCAGCCTACATCACCCTCTGGGTCTGAATCCATCTCCTGCCATGAGTGCCTCTGTCTGAGGGATTTTGCAGACCACATCAACCTCTGAATCTGAATCCATCAGCTGCCATGAGTGCCTCTGTCTGAAGGATTTTGCACACCACATCAGACATTGAGTCTGAATCCATCCTCTAGCATGAGTGCCTCTGTCTGTGGAATGTTGCAAACCACATCGACCTCTGAGTCTGAGTCCATCCCCTGCCATGAGTGCCACTGTCTACGGCATTTTTTAGACCACATCAACCTTTGAGTCTGAATCCATCCCCTGCCATGAGTTCCTCTGTCTGAGGGATTTTGCAGACCACAACAACCTCTGAGCCTGAATCCATCTCCTGCCATGAGTGCCAGTGTCTGAGGGATTTTTCAGCCTACATCACGTTTTGGGTCTGAATACATCCCCTGCCACGAGGGCCACTGTCTGAGAGATTATGATAACCATATCAACCTCTGAGTTTGAATCCATCCCCTGTCATGAGTGCCAGTATCTGAGGGATTTTTCAGCTTACATCACCCTTTGGGTCTGAATACATCCCCTACCATGAGTGCCACTGTCAAAGGGATTTTTCAGACCACACCCTCTGATTCTGAATCCACCCCCTTCCATGAGTGCTTCTGTCTGAGGGATTTTGCTGACCCTATCAACCTCTGAGTCTGAATCCATCCCCTGCCAGGAGTGCCTCTGTGTGAGTGATTTTGCATACCGCCTCAACCCATAAATCTGAATCCATCCCCTGCTTAAGTGCCTCTGTCTTAGGGATTTTGGAGACCACATCAAACTTTGAGTCTGAATCCATCCCCTGCCATGAGTGCCACTGTCAAAGGAATTTTTCAGACCACAACAACCTTTGAGTCTGAATCCATCTCCTGCCATGACTTCCTCTGTTTGAGGGATTTTGGAGACTACATCAACCTCCGAGTCTGAAAATATCCCCTGTCATGAGTGCCTTTGTCTGATGGATTGTGCAGACCACATCAACCTCTGAGTCTGAATCCATCCCATGCCATGACTGCCTCTGTCCGAGTTATTTTGCAAACCACATCAACCACTGAATCTGAATCCATACACTGCCATGAGTGCCTCTGTCTGAGGGACTTTGCAGACCACATCAGACTCTGGGTCTGAATCCATCCCCTGCTATGAGTGCCTCTGTCTGGGGGATTTTACAGACCACATCAACCTCTGAGTCTGAATCCATCTCCTGCCATGACTGCCTCTGTCTGAGGGATTTTAGCAGACCACATCAACCTCTGAGTCTGAATCCATCCTCTGTTCTTAATGCCTCTGTCTGAAGGATTTTGCACACCATATTGTCCCTGATGCTGAATACATCCCCAGAAATGGGTGCCTCTGTCAGAGTGGTTTTGCTGACCATATCAACCTCTGAGTCTGAATCCATCCCCTGCCATGAGTGCCTCTGTCTGAGGGATTTTGCAGACCGCATCAACCTTTGGGTCTGACTCTATCCCCTACCATAAGTGCCTCTGTCTGTGGATTTTGCAGACCACATCAACCTCTGAGTCGGTATCCATACCTTGCCATGAGAGCCTCTGTCTGAGGGAGTATGCTGACCATATCAACCTCTGAGTCTGAATCCATCACCTGCCATGAGTGCCACTGTCTGATTAATTTTCTAGCCCACATCACCCTCTGGGTCTGAATCCATTCCCTGCCATGATTGCCACTGTCTGAGGCATTTTGCAGACCACAACAACCGCTGAGTCTGAATCCATCTTCTAACATGAGTGCCTCTGTCTGAAGGATTTTGCAGACCACATCAACCTTTGAATCTTAATCCATCCCCTGACATGAGTGCCTTTGACTAAGGGATTTTTCATACCACATTGACCTCTGAGTCTGAAAATATCCCCTGCCTTGAGTGCCCCTGTCTGAGGGATTCTGCAGACCACATTAACCTCTGAGTCTAAATCCATCCCCTGCCATAACTGCCTCTGTCTGAGGGATTTTGCAGACCACATTAACCTCTGAGTCTGAATCCATCCCCTCTCAGTAGTGCCTCTGTCTGAAGGATTTTGCAGACTATATATTGACTCTGAGTCTGACTCCATCCCCTGAAATGGGTGCCTCTGTCAGAGTGACTTTGCTGACCATATCAACCGTTGAGACTGAATCCATCCCTTGTCAAGAGTGCCTCTGTCTGAGGGATTTTTCAGACCCCATCAACCTTTGGGTCTGAATCCATCCCCTGCCATGAGTGCCTCTGTCTGAGGATTTTGCAACCACATCAACATTTGAGTCTAAATCCATCCCCTGCTGTGAGTGCCTCCATCTGAGGGATTTTGCAGACCACATAAACCTCTGACTCTGAACACATCCCCAGCCATGAGTGCCTCTGTCTGAAGAATTTTGCGGACCACATTGACTCTGATTCTGAATCCACCCCCTTCCATGAGTGCCTCTGTCTGAGGGATTTTGATGACCCTATCAACCTCTGAGTCTAAATCCATCCCCTGCTATGAGTGCCTCTGTCTGAGGAATTTTGCAGACCACATCAACATCTGAGTCTGAAAATATCCCCTGCTATGAGTGCCTCTGTCTAAGGGATTCTGCAGATCGCATCAACCCCCAAGTCTAAATCCATCCCCTGCTTAAATGCCTCTGTCTAAGGGATTTTGCATACCACATCAACCTCTGCGTCGGAATCCATCCCCTGCCATGAGTGCCACTGTGTGAGGGACTTTGCAGACCACACCAACCCCTAAGTCTGAATCCATCCCCTGCTTAAGTGCCTCTGTCTTAGGGATTTTGCAGACCACATCAACTTCTGAGTCTGAATCCATCCCCTACCATGAGTGCCTCTGCTTGAGGGATTTTGCAAACCAAATCAACTTATGAGTCTGACTCCATCCCCTGCCATGAGTGCCACTGTCTAAGGCATTTTGCAGACCACATCAACTTCTGAGTCTTAATCCATCTCCTGCCATGAGTACCTCTGTGTGTGGGATTTTGTAGACTACATCAACCCCTAAGTCTGAATCCATCGCCTTCTTAAGTGCCTCTGTCTTAGGGCTTTTGCAGACCACATCACCCTCTGAGTCTGAATCCATCCCCTGCCATGAGTGCCACTGTGTGAGGGATTTTGCTGACCGCATCAACCCCTAAGTCTGAATCCATCCCCTACTTAAGTGCCTCTGTCGTAGGGATTTTGCAGACAACATCAACCTCTGAATTTAAATCCATCCCCTGAGGGATTTTGCAGACCACATCAACCTCTGAGTCTGAATCCATCCACTGCCATGAGTGCCTCTGTGTGAGGGATTTTGCAGACTATATCAACCTCTGAATCTGATTCCATCCCATGCCATGAGTGCCTCTGCCTGAGGGATTTTGCAGACCACAACAACCTCTGAGTCTGAATCCATCCCCTGAAATGACTGCCTCTGTCTGAGGGAATTTGCAGACCCCATCAATGTCTGAGTCTGAATACATCCCCTGCCATGAGTACCTCTATCTGAGGGATTTTGAAGACCACATCAACCTTTGAGTCTGAATCCTTCCCCTGCCATGAGTGCCTCTGTCTCATGGATTTTGCAGACCACATCAACTTCTGAGTTTGAATCCATCCCCTGCCATGACTGCTTTGTCTGATGGATTTTGCAGACAACATCACCCTCGAGACTGAATCCATCCCCTGCCATGAGTGCCTCTGTCTGAGGAATTTTGCCGACTACATCAACCTTTGAGTCTGTATCCATCCCCTGCCATGAGTGCCTCTGTCTGAGGGATTTTGCAGACCACATCAACCTCTGAGTCCAAATCCATCCCCTGCCAAGAGTACTTCTGTCTAAGGGATTTTGCAGACCACATCAACCTCTGAGTCTGAATACATCACCTGCCATGAGTGCCTCTGTCTGAAGGATTTTGCAGAACAATTCAAGCTTTGAGTTTGAATCCATCCCCTGCAATGAGTGCCTCTGTCTGAGGGATTTTGCAGACTGCATCAACACTTGCGTCTGAATCCATCCTCTGCCATGAGTTCCTCTGTCAGAGGGATTTTGCAGACCCCATCACCCTCTGAGTCTGAATCTATCTCCTGCCATGATTGCCTCTGACGCATTTTGCAAACCCCATCAACCTCTGAGTCTGAATCCATCCCCTGCCATGAGTGCCTCTTTCTTAGGGATTTTGATGACCACATCAACCTTTGAGTCTGAATAAATCACCTGCCAAGAGTACTTCTGTCTAATGGATTTTGCAGACCGCATCAACCTCAGATTCTGAATCCATCCTTTGCAATCAGTGCCTCTATATGAGGGATTTTGCAGACCACATCAAGCTCTGAGTCTGAATCCATCGCCTGCTATGAGTGCTTCCATGTGAGGGATTTTGCAGACCAGATCAACCTCTGAGTCTGAATCTTTCCCCAGCCATGAGTGCCTCTGTCTGAAGGATTTTGCAGACCACATCAAATCTAAGTCTGAATCCACCACCTGCCATTTGTGCCCCTGTCTGAGGAATTTTGGAGCCTACATCAACCTCTGAGTCTGAAACCAACTCCTGCCATTAGTGTCTGTGACTAAGGGATTTTGCAGACCACATCAGGCTCTGAGTCTAAATCCATCCCCTGCAATGAGTGCCTCTGTCTGGTGTATTTTGCATAACACTTCATCCTTTGAGTTTGAATCCATCCCCTGCCATGAGTGCCTCTGTCTGAGGGATTTTGCAGACTACATCAACCCCTGCATCTGAATCCAACCCCTGCCATGAGCCCCATCACCCTCTGAGTCTGAATCAATCCCCTGTCATGAGTGCCTCTGTATGAGGGATTTTGCAACCCACATCAACCTCTGAGTATGAATTCATCCTCTGTCATGAGTGCCACTGTCTAAGGGATTTTGCAGACCACATCAATCTTTGAGTCTGAATCCATCTCCTGTCATGAGTGCCTCTGTGTGAGGGATTTTGCAGACCGCATCATCCCCTATGTCGGAATCCATCCCGTACTTACGTGCCTCTGTCTTAAGGATTACGCAGACCACGTCAACCTCTGAGTCTCAATCCATCCCCTGCCATGAGTGCCTCTGTCTAAGGGATTTTGCAGACAGCATCAACCCGTAATTCTGAATCCATCCCCTACTTACGTGCCTCTGTCTTAGTAATTCTGCAGACCACATCAGACTCTAAGTCTAAATCCATCCAATGCTATTACTGTCTCTGTCTGAGGGATTTTGCAGAGCAAATCAGCCTCTGAGTCTGAATCCATCCCCTGCGATGAGCGCCTCTGTCTGAGGGATTTTGCAGACCATATCAATGTCAGAGTCTCAATCCATCCCCTGCCATAAGTGCCACTGTCTGAGTGATGTTTGCAGACCACATCAACCACTGAGTCTAAATCCATCCCCTGTCCTATGTGCCTCTGTCTGAAGGATTTTGCAGAACATATCATGTCTCAGTCTGAATCCATCCCCTGAAATGGGTGCCTTTGATAGAGTGATTTTGCTGACCATATCAATCTCTGAGTCTGAATCCATTCCCTGCCATGAGAGCCACCGTCTGAGGGATTTTGCAGATGGCATCAACCTTTGAGAATGAATCCATCCCTTGCCAAGAGTGCCTCTGTCTGAGAGATTTTGCAGACCACATCAGCCTCTCAGTCTGAATCCATCCCCTGCCATGAGTGCCTCTTTTGAGGGTTTTTGCAGACCTCATAAACCTCTGAGTCTGATTCCATCCCCTGCCATGAGTGCCTCTGTCTGAGAGATTTTGCAGACCACATCAACCTCTGAGTCTGAATCCATCCCATTCCATGAGTGTCTCTGTCTGAGGGATTTTTCAGACCATATCAATCTCTGAGTCTAAATCCATCCCCTGCCATGAGTGCCTACCTCTGAGTGATTTTACAGATGGCATCAACCTCTGAGACTGACTCCATCCCCTGCCAAGAATACCTCTATCTGAGGGATTTTGCAGACCGCATCAAGCTTTGGGTCTGAATCCATTCCCTGCCATGAGTGCCCATTGTGTGATGGAATTTGGAGCCTACATCAACCACTGAGTGTGAATACATCCCCTACCATGAGTGTCTGTGACTGAGGGATTTTGCAGACCACATCAGCCTCTGAGTCTGAATGCATACCCTGCCATGAGTGCCTCTGTCTGAGGGATTTTGCAGACCACAAACAGCCTATGAGTCTGAATCCATCCCAAGCCATGATTGCCTCTATCTGAGGGATTTAGCAGACCACATCTATCTGAGTCTGAATCCATCCCCTGCCATGAGTGCCTAGTTATGAGGGATTTTGCAGACCACATCAACATTTCAGTCTGAATCCATCCCCTGCTTTGAGTACCTCTGTCTGAGGGATTTTGCAGACTACATCAGCCTCTGAGTCTCATTCCATCTGCTGTCATGAGTGACTCTGTCTTAGAGATTTTGCACACCACAACAACCTCTGAGTCTGAATCCATCCCATTCCATTAGTGCCTCTTTCTGAGGGATTTTTGTAGACCATACCACCATCCGAGTCTGAATCCATCCCCTGCCATGAGTGCTTCCATCTGAAGGAGTTTGCAGATGGAATTAACCACCAAGACTGAATCCATCCCCTGCTAAGAGTGCCTCTATCTGAGGATTTTGAAGACCACATCAACCTCTGAGTCTGAATCCATCCCCTGCCATGAGTGTTTATGTCTGAGGGATTTTTGCAGATTACATCAACCTCTGAGTCGGAATCCATCCACTGAAATGGGTGCCTCTGTCGGAGTGATTTTGCTGACCATATCAACCTCAAAATCTGAATTTATCCCCTACCATGAGTGCCACCATCTGAGGGATTTTGCAGATGGCATAAACCTTTGAGACTCAATCCATCCCCTGCCAAGAGTTCCTCTGTCTGAGGGATTTTGCAGACCACATCATCCTTTAAGTCAGTATCCATCCCCTGCCATGAGTGCCTGTGTCTGAGGATTTTGCACCCACATCAACCTCTGAGTCTGAATCCATCCCCTGCAATGAATTCTTCTGTCTGAGGGATTTTGCAGAACACATCAACCTTTGAGTCTGGAAATATCCCTGCAATGAGTGCCTCTGTCTAAGGAATTTTGCAGACCACATCATCCTTTGAGTCTGAATCCATCCCCTGCCATGACTGCCCCTGTCTGTGGGATTTTTAAGACCACATCAACCCCTGAGTCTGAATCCAACCCTTGCCATGAGTTTTTCTGTTTGAGGGATTTTGCACACTGGATCAACCTCTGAGTCTGAATAAATCCCCAGCCATGAGTGCCTCTGTATGAAGGATTTTGCAGACCACATAGACTCTGATTCTGAATCCATCCCCTTCCATAAGTGCCACTGTCTGAGGGACGTTGCTGACCATACCAACCTTAAAGTCTGAATCCATCCCCTGCCATGAGTGCCTCTGTCTGAGGGATTTTGCAGACCACATCAACCTCTGAGTCTGAATCCATCCTCTGCCATGAGTGCTTCTGTCTGAGGGATTTTGCACACCACATCAGCCTCTGAGTCTGAATCAATCCCCTATCATGAGTGCCTCTGTATGAGTGATTTTGCAAACCACATCAACCTCTGAGTCTGAATTCATCCTCTGTCATGAGTGCCACTGTCTAAGGGATTTTGCAAACCACATCAGCCTCTCAGTCTGAATCCATCCCCTGCCATGAGTGCCTCTTCTGAGGGATTTTGCAGACCTCATAAACCTCTGAGTCTGATTCCATCCCCTGCCATGAGTGTCTCTGTCTGAGGGATTTTTCAGACCATATCAACCTCTGAGTCTAAATCCATCCCCTGCCATGAGTGCCTACCTCTGAGCAATTTTACAGACGGCATCAACCTCTGAGACTGAATCCATCCCCTCCAAAGAATACCTCTATCTGAGGGATTTTGCAGACCGCATCAACCTCTGAGTCTGAATCCATCCTCTGCCATGAGTGCCTCTGTCTGAGGGATTTTGCACACCACATCAGCCTCTGAGTCTGAATCAATCCCCTATCATGACTGCCTCTGTATGAGTGATTTTGCAAACCACATCAACCTCTGAGTCTGAATTCATCCTCTGTCATGAGTGCCACTGTCTAAGGGATTTTGCAAACCACATCAGCCTCTCTGTCTGAATCCATTCCCTGCCATGAGTTCCTTTGTCTGAGGATTTTGCAGACCACATCATCCTCTGAGTTTGAATCCATCCCCTGCTATGAGTGCCCTTTGTGTAATGGAATTTGGAGCCTACATCAACCTCTGAGTCTGAATACATCCCCTGCCATGAGTGTCTGTGACTGAGGGATTTTGCAGATCACATCAGCCTCTGAGTCTGAATCCATCCCCTGCCATGAGTGCCTATTTCTGAGGGATTTTGCAGACCACATCAACATTTCAGTCTGAATCCATCACCTGCCATGAGTGCCTCTATCTGGGGGATTTTACAGACCACATCAACCTCTGAGTCTAATTCCATCCCCTGCCATGAGTGACTCTGTCTGAGAGATTTTGCACACCATAACAACCTCTGAGTCTGAATCCATCCCATTCCATTAGTGCCTCTTTCTGAGGGATTTTGCAGACCATATCAAACTCCAAGTCTGAATCAATCCACTGCAATCCGTCTGAAGGAGTTTGCAGATGGCATCAACCACTGAGACTGAATCCATCCCCTGCCAAGAGTGCCTCTATCTGAGGGATTTTACAGACCCCATCAACCTTTGAGTCTGAATCCATCTCCTGCCATGAGTGCCTCTGTCTGAGGATTTGCAGACCCCATCAACCTCTGAGTCTGAATTCATCCCTGCCATGAGTGTTTATGTCTGAGGGATTTTTGCAGATTACACCAACCTCTAAGTCTGAATCCAGCCCCTGTCCTTAGTGCCTCTGTCTGAAGAATTTTGCGGACCATATGGACTCTGAGTCTGAATCCATCCCCTGAAATGGGTACCTCTGTCAGAGTGATTTTGCTGACCATATTAACCTGAAAATCTGAATTTATCCCCTGCCATAACTGCCTCCATCTGAGGGATTTTGCAGATGGCATCAACCTTTGAGACTCAATCCATCCCCTGCCAAGAGTTCCTCTGTCTGAGGGATTTTGCAGACCACATCATCCTTTAAGTCAGTATCCATCCCCTGCCATGAGTGCCTCTGTCTGAGGATTTTGCACCTACATCAACCTCTGAGTCTGAATCCATCCCCTGCAATGAATTCTTCAGTCTGAGAGATTTTGCAGAACACATCAACCTCTGAGACTGGAAATATCCCTGCCATGAGTGACTTTGTCTAAGGGATTTTGCAGACCACATCAACCTCTTAGTCTGAATACATCCCCAGCCATGAGTGCCTCTGTATGAAGGATTTTGCAGACCACATAGACTCTGATTCTGAATCCATCCCCTTCCATAAGTGCCACTGTCTGAGGGACTTTGCTGACCATACCAACCTTAGAGTCTGAATCCATCCCCCGCCATGAGTTCCTCTGTCTGAGGGATTTTGCAGACCACATCAACCTCTGAGTCTGAATCCATCCTCTGCCATGAGTGCCTCTGTCTGAGGGATTTTGCAGACCACATCAGCCTCTCAGTCTGAATCCATCCCCTGCCATGAGTGCCTCTTCTGCGGGATTTTGCAGACCTCATAAACCTCTGAGTCTGATTCCATCCCCTGCCATGAGTGCCTCTGTCTGAGAGATTTTGCAGACCACATCAACCTCTGAGTCTAAATCCATCCCATTGCTTGAGTGTCTCTGTCTGAGGGATTATTCAGACCATGTCAACCTCTGAGTGTAAATCCATCCTCTGCCATGAGTGCCTACCTCTGAGTGATTTTACAGACGGCATCAACCTCTGAGACTGAATCCATCCCCTGCCAAGAATACCTCTATCTGAGGGATTTTGCAGACCACATCAAGCTTTGGATCTGAATCAATTCCCTGCCATGAGTGCCGTTGTCTGAGGATTTTGCAGACCACATCATACTCTGTGTCTGAATCCATCCCCTGCCATGAGTGCCCTTTGTGTGATGGAATTTGGAGCCTACATCAACCTCTGAGTCTGAATACATCCCCTGCCATGAGTGTCTGTGACTGCGGGATTTTGCAGACCACATCAGCCTCTGAGTCTGCATGCATACCCTGCCATGAGTGCCTCTGTCTGAGTGATTTTGCCGACCGCAACAGCCTCTGAGTCTGAATCCATCCCATGCCATGATTGCCTGTTTCTTAGGGATTTAGCAGACCACATCAACCTGAGTCTGAATCCATCCTCTGCCATGAGTGCCTATTTCTGAGGGATTTTACAGACCATATCAACCTCTGAGTCTAATTCCATCCCCTGCCATGAGTGACTCTGTCTGAGAGATTTTGCACACCACAACAACCTCTGATTCTGAATCCATCCCATTCCATTAGTGCCTCTTTTTGAGAGATTTTGCAGACCATACCAACCTCTGAGTCTGAATCCATCCCTTGCCATGAGTGCTTCCATTTGAAGGAATTTGCAGATGGCATTAACCACCGAGAATGAATCCATCCCCTGCCAAGAGTGTCTCTATCTGAAGATTTTGCAGACCACATCAATCTCTGAGTCTAATTCCATCCTCTGCCATGAGTGACTCTGTCTGAAAGATTTTGCACATCACAACAACCTCTGAGTCTGAATCCATCCCCTGCCATGAGTGTTTATGTCTGAGGGATTTTTGCAGATTACGTCAACCTCTGAGTCTGAATCCAGCCCCTGTCCTTAGTGCCTCTGTCCGAAGAATTTTGTGGACCATATGGACTCTGAGTCTGAATCCATCCCCAGAAATAGGTGCCTCTGTCAGAGTGATTTTGCTGACCATATCAACCTCAAAATCTGAATTTATCCCCTGCCATGAGTGCCTCCATCTGAGGGATTTTGCAGACCACATCAACCTCTGAGTCTGATTCCATCCCCTGCAATGAATTCTTCTGTCTGAGGGATTTTGCAGAACACATCAACCTATGAGTCTGGAAATATCCCTGCCATGAGTGCCTCTTTCTAAGGGATTTTGCAGACCACATCATCCTTTGAGTCTGAATTCATCCCCTGCCATGACTTCCTCTGTCTGTGGGATTTTTAAGACCACATCAACCCCTGAGTCTGAATCCATCCCTTGCCATGAGTTTTACTGTCTGAGGGATTTTGCACACTGGATCAACCCCTGAGTCTGAATAAATCCCCAGCCATGGTTGCCTCTGTATGAAGGATTTTGCAGACCACAAATACTCTGATTCTGAATCCTTCCCCTTCCATAAGTGCCACTGTCTGAAGGACTTTGCTGACCATACCAACCTTAGAGTCTGATTCCATCCCCTGCCATGAGTGCCTCTGTCTGAGGGATTTTGCAGACCACGTCAACCTCTGAGTCTGAATCCATCCTCTGCCATGAGTGCCTCTGTCTGAGGGATTTTGCACACCACATCAGCCTCTGAGTCTGAATAAATCCCCTATCATGAGTGCCTCTGTATGAGAGATTTTGGAAACCACATCAACCTCTGAGTCTGAATTCATCCTCTATCATGAGTGCCACTGTCTAAGGGATTTTGCAAACCACATCAGCCTCTCAGTCTGAATCCATCCCCTGCCATGAGTGCCTCTTCTGAGAGATTTTGCAGACCTCATAAACCTCTGAGTCTGATTCCATCCCCTGCCATGAGTGCCTCTCTCTGAGAGATTTTGCAGACCACATCAACCTCTGAGTCTGAATCCATCCCATTCCATGAGTGTCTCTGTCTGAGGGATTTTTCAGACCATATCAACCTCTGAGTCAAAATCCATCCCCTGCCATGAGTGCCTACCACTGAGCGATTTTACAGACGGCATCAACCTCTTAGACTGAATCCATCCCCTCCCAAGAATACCTCTATCTGAGGGATTTTGCAGACCGCATCAAGCTTTGGGTCTGAATCCATTAACTGCCACAAGTTCCTTTGTCTGAGGTTTTTGCAGACCACATCATCCTCTGAGTTTGAATCCATCCCCTGCCATGAGTGCCCTTTGTGTGATGGAATTTGGAGCCTACATCAACCTCTGAGTCTGAATCCATCCCATGCCGTGATTGCCTTTTTCTGAGGGATTTAGCAGACCACATCAGCCTGAGTCTGAATCCATCCCCTGCCACGAGTGCCTATTTCTGAGGGATTTTGCAGACCACATCAACATTTCAGTCTTAATCCATCCCCTGCCTTGAGTACCTCTGTCTGAGAGATTTTGCAGACTACATCAGCCTTTCAGTCTTAGTCAATCTCCTGACATGAGTGCCTCTATCTGAGGGATTTTACAGACCACATCAACCTCTGAGTCTAATTCCATCCCCTGCCATGAGTGACTCTGTCTGAGAGATTTTGCACACCACAACAACCTCTGAGTCTGAATCCATCCCATTCCATTAGTGCCTCTTTCTGAGGGATTTTGCAGAACATATCAACCTCCAAGTCAGAATCCATCCCCTGCCATGAGTGCTTCTGTCTGAGGGATTTTGCAGACCCCATCAACCTTTGAGTCTGAATCCATCTCCTGCCAAGAGTGCCTCTGTCTGAGGATTTTGCAGACCACATCAACCTCTGAGTCTGAATTCATCCCCTGCCATGAGTGTTTATGTCTGAGGGATTTTTGCAGATTACACCAACCTCTGAGTCTGAATTCATCCCCTGCCATGAGTGTTTATGTCTGAGGGATTTTTGCAGATTACACCAACCTCTGAGTCTGAATCCAGCCCCTGTCCTTACTGCCTCTGTCTGAAGAACTTTGCGGACCATATGGACTCTGAGTCTAAATCCATCCCCTGAAATGGGTGCCTCTGTCAGAGTGATTTTGCTGACCATATCAACCTCAAAATCTGAATTTATCCCCTGCCATGAGTGCCTCTATCTGAGGGATTTTGCAGACCCCATCAACCTTTGAGTCTGAATCCATCTCCTGCCAAGAGTGCCTCTGTCTGAGGATTTTGCAGACCACATCAACCTCTGAGTCTGAATTCATCCCCTGCCATGAGTGTTTATGTCTGAGGGATTTTTGCAGATTACACCAACCTCTGAGTCTGAATCCAGCCCCTGTCCTTACTGCCTCTGTCTGAAGAACTTTGCGGACCATATGGACTCTGAGTCTAAATCCATCCCCTGAAATGGGTGCCTCTGTCAGAGTGATTTTGCTGACCATATCAACCTCAAAATCTGAATTTATCCCCTGCCATGAGTGCCTCCATCTCAGGGATTTTGCAGACCCCATCAACCTTTGAGTCTGAATCCATCTCCTGCCAAGAGTGCCTCTGTCTGAGGATTTTGCAGACCACATCAACCTCTGAGTCTGAATTCATCCCCTGCCATGAGTGTTTATGTCTGAGGGATTTTTGCAGATTACACCAACCTCTGAGTCTGAATCCAGCCCCTGTCCTTACTGCCTCTGTCTGAAGAACTTTGCGGACCATATGGACTCTGAGTCTAAATCCATCCCCTGAAATGGGTGCCTCTGTCAGAGTGATTTTGCTGACCATATCAACCTCAAAATCTGAATTTATCCCCTGCCATGAGTGCCTCCATCTCAGGGATTTTGCAGATGGCATCAACCTTTGAGACTCAATCCATCCCCTGCCAAGAGTTCCTCTGTCTGAGGGATTTTGCAGACCACATCATCCTTTAAGTCAGTATCCGTCCCCTGCCATGAGTGCCTCTGTCTGAGGATTTTGCACCCACATCAAACTCTGAGTCTGAATCCATCCCCTGCAATGAATTCTTCTGTCTGAGGGATTTTGCAGAAAACATCAACCTCTGAGACTGGAAATATCCCTGCCATGAGTGCCTCTGTCTAAGGGATTTTGCAGACCACATCATCCTTTGAGTCTGAATTCATCCCCTGCCATGACTTCCTCTGTCTGTGGGATTTTGCAGACCACATCAACCTCTGAGTCTGAATCCATCCCTTGCCGTGAGGTTTTCTGTCTGAGGGATTTTGCAGACCGCCTCAACCTCTGAGTCTGAATCCATCTCCTGCTATGAGTGCCTAAATCTGAGGGATTTTTCAGACCACATCAACCTCTGAGTCTGAATACATCCCCAGCCATGAGTGCCTCTGTATGAAGGATTTTGCAGACCACATAGACTCTGATTCTGAATCCATCCCCTTCCATAATTGCCACTTTTCTGAGGGACTTTGCTGACCCTACCAACCTTAGAGTCTGAATCCATCCCCTGCCATGAGTGCCACTGTCTGAGGGATTTTGCAGACCACATCAACCTCTGAGTCTGAATCCATCCTTTGCCATGAGTGCCTCTGTCTGAGGGATTTTGCATACCACATCAGCCTCTGAGTCTGAATCAATCCCCTATTATGAGTGCCTCTGTATGAGAGATTTTGCAAACCACATCAACCTCTGAGTCTGAATTCATCCTCTGCCATGAGTGCCACTGTCTAAGGGATTTTGCAGACCACATCAGTCTCTCAGTCTGAATCCATCCCCTGCCATGAGTGCCTCTTTTGAGAGATTTTGCAGACCTCATAAACCTCTGAGTCTGATTCCATCCCATGCCATGAGTGCCTCTGTCTGAGAGATTTTGCAGATCACATCAACCTTTAAGTCTAAATCCATCCCATTCCTTGAGTGTCTCTGTCTGAGGGATTTTTCAGACCATATCAACCTCTGAGTCTAAATCCATCCGCTGCCATGAGTGCCTAGCTCTGAGTGATTTTACAGACAGCATCAACCTCTGAGACTGAATCCATCCCCTGCCAAGAATACCTCTATCTGCGGGATTTTGCAGACCGCATCAAGCTTTGGGTATGAATCCATTCCCTGCCATGAGTGCCATTGTCTGAGGATTTTGCAGACCACATCATCCTCTGAGTCTGAATCCATCCCCTGCCATGAGTGCCCTTTGTGTGATAGAATTTGGAGCCTACATCAACCTCTGAGTCTGAGTACATCCCCTGCCATGCGTGCCTCTGTCTGAGGGATTTTGCAGACCACATCAACCTCTGAGTCTGAATCCATCCTCTGCCATGAGTGCCTCTGTCTGAGGGATTTTGCACACCACATCAGCCTCTGAGTCTGAATCAATCCCCTATCATGAGTGCCTCTGTATGAGAGATTTTGCAAACCACATCAACCTCTGAGTCTGAGTTCATCCTCTGTCATGAGTACCGCTGTCTAAGGGATTTTGCAAACCACATCAGCCTCTCAGTCTGAATCCATCCCCTGCCATGAGTGCCTCTTCTGAGGGAATTTGCAGACCTCATAAACCTCTGAGTCTGATTCCATCCCCTGCCATGAGTGCCTCTCTCTGAGAGATTTTGCAGACCACATCAACCTGAGTCTGAATCCATCCCCTGCCATGAGTGCCTATTTCTGAGGGATTTTGCAGACCACATCAACATTTTAGTCTGAATCCATCCCCTGCCTTGAGTACCTCTGTCTGAGAGATTTTGCAGACTATATCAGCCTTTCAGTCTGAGTCCATCTCCTGCCATGAGTGCCTCTATCTGAGGGATTTTACAGACCACATCAACCTCTGAGTCTAATTCCATCCCCTGCCATGAGTGACTCTGTCTGAGAGATTTTGCACACCACAACAACCTCTGAGTCTGAATCTATCCCATTCCATTAGTGCCTCTTTCTGAGGGATTTTGCAGACCATATCAACCTCCAAGTCAGAATCCATCCCCTGCCATGAGTGCTTCTGTCTGAAGGAGTTTGCAGATGGCATCAACCACTGAGACTGAATCAATCCCCTGCCAAGAGTGCCTCTGTCTGAGGGATTTTGCAGACCACGTCAACCTATGAGTCTGAATCCATCCTCTGCCATGAGTGCCTCTGTCTGACGGATTTTGCAAACCACATCAGCCTTCCAGTCTGAATCCATCCCCTGCCATGAGTGCCTCTTCTGAGGGATTTTGCAGACCTCATAAACCTCTGAGTCTGATTCCACCCCCTGCCATGAGTGCCTCTCTCTGAGAGATTTTGCAGACCACATCAACCCTTGAGTCTGAATCCATCCCATTCCATGAGTGTCTCTGTCTGAGGGATTTTTCAGACCATATCGACCTCTGAGTCTAAATCCATCCACTGCCATGAGTGCCTACCTCTGAGCGATTTTACAGACGGTATCAACCTCTGAGACTGAATCCATCCCCTCCCAAGAATACCTCTATCTGAGGGATTTTGCAGACCGCATCAAGCTTTGGGTCTGAATCCATTCCCTGCCACGAGTTCCTTTGTCTTAGGTATTTGCAGACCACATCATCCTCTGAGTTTGAATCCATCCCCTGCCATGAGTGCCCTTTGTGTGATGGAATTTGGAGCCTACATCAACCTCTGAGTCTGAATCCATCCCATGCCATGATTGCCTTTTTCTGAGAGATTTAGCAGACCACATCAGCCTGAGTCTGAATCCATCCCCTGCCATGAGTGCCTATTTCTTAGGGATTTTGCAGACCACATCAACATTTCAGTTTTAATCCATCCCCTGCCTTGAGTACCTCTGTCTGAGAGATTTTGCAGACTACATCAGCCTTTCAGTCTGAGTCCATCTCCTGCCATGAGTGCCTCTATCTGAGGGATTTTACAGACCACATCAACCTCTGAGTCTAATTCCATCCCCTGCCATGAGTGACTCTGTCTGAGAGATTTTGCACACCACAACAACCTCTGAGTCTGAATCCATCCCATTCCATTAGTGCCTCTTTCTGAGGGATTTTGCAGACCATATCAACCTCCAAGTCAGAATCCATCCCCTGCCATGAGTGCTTCTGTATGAAGGAGTTTGCAGATGGCATCAACCACTGAGACTGAATCCATCCCCTGCCAAGAGTGCCTCTATCTGAGGGATTTTACAGACCCCATCAACCTTTGAGTCTGAATCCATCTCCTGCCAAGAGTGCCTCTGTCTGAGGATTTTGCAGACCACATCAACCTCTGAGTCTGAAATCATCCCCTGCCATGAATGTTTATGTCTGAGGGATTATTGCAGATTACACCAACCTCCGAGTCTGAATCCAGCCCCTGTCCTTAGTGCCTCTGTCTGAAGAACTTTGCGGACCATATGGACTCTGAGTCTGAATCCATCCCCTGAAATGGGTGCCTCTGTCAGAGTGATTTTGCTGACCATATCAACCTCAAAATCTGAATTTATCCCCTGCCATGAGTGCCTCCATCTGAGGGATTTTGCAGATGGCATCAACCTTTGAGACTCAATCCATCCCCTGCCAAGAGTTCCTCTGTCTGAGGGATTTTGCAGACCACATCATCCTTTAAGTCAGTATCCATCCCCTGCCATGAGTGCCTCTGTCTGAGGATTTTGCACCCACATCAAACTCTTGAGTCTGAATCCATCCCCTGCAATGAATTCTTCTGTCTGAGGGATTTTGCAGAAAACATCAACCTCTGAGACTGGAAATATCCCTGCCATGAGTGCCTCTGTCTAAGGGATTTTGCAGACCACATCATCCTTTGAGTCTGAATTCATTCCCTGCCATGACTTCCTCTGTCTGTGGGATTTTGCAGACCACATCAACCTCTGAGTCTGAATCCATCCCTTGCAGTGAGGTTTTCTGTCTGAGGGATTTTGCAGACCGCCTCAACCTCTGAGTCTGAATCCATCTCCTGCTATGAGTGCCTCAATCTGAGGGATATTTCAGACCACATCAACCTCTGAGTCTGAATACATCCCCAGCCATGAGTGCCTCTGTATGAAGGATTTTGCAGACCACATAGTCTCTGATTCTGAATCCATCCCCTTCCATAAATGCCACTGTCTGAGGGACTTTGCTGACCATACCAACCATAGAGTCTGAATACATCCACCGCCATGAATGCCTCTGTCTGAGGGATTTTGCAGACCACATCAACCTCTGAGTCTGATTCCATCCTTTGCCATGAGTGCCTCTGCCTGAGGGATTTTGCATACCACATCAGCCTCTGAGTCTGAATCAATCCCCTATTATGAGTGCCTCTGTATGAGAGATTTTGCAAACCACATCAACCTCTGAGTCTGAATTTATCCTCTGCCATGAGTGCCACTGTCTAAGGGATTTTGCAGACCACATCAGCCTCTCAGTCTGAATCCATCCCCTGCAATGAGTGCCTCTTCTGAGGGATTTTGCAGACCTCATAAACCTCTGAGTCTGATTCCATCCCCTGCCATGAGTGCCTCTGTCTGAGAGATTTTGCAGACCACATCAACCTTTGAGTCTAAATCCATCCCATTCCTTGAGTGTCTCTGTCTGAGGGATTTTTCAGACCATATCAACCTCTGAGTCTAAATCCATCCGCTGCCATGAGTGCCTAGCTCTGAGCGATTTTACAGACGGCATCAACCTCTGAGACTGAATCCATCCCCTGCCAAGAATATCTCTATCTGAGGGATTTTGCAGACCGCATCAAGCTTTGGGTCTGAATCCATTCCCTGCCATGAGTGCCGTTGTCTGAGGATTTTGCAGACCACATCATCCTCTGAGTCTGAATCCATCCCCTGCCATGAGTGCCCTTTGTGTGATAGAATTTGGAGCCTACATCAACCTCTGAGTCTGAATACATCCCCTGCCATGAGTGCCTCTGTCTGAGGGATTTTGCAGACCACATCAACCTCTGAGCCTGAATCCATCCTCTGCCATGAGTGCCTCTGTCTGAGGGATTTTGCACACCACATCAGCCTCTGAGTCTGAATCAATCCCCTATCATGAGTGCCTCTGTATGAGAGATTTGCAGACCACATCATCCTCTGAGTTGAATGCATCCCCTGCCATGAGTGCCGTTTGTGTGATGGAATTTGGAGCCTACATTAACCTCTGAGTCTGAATCCATTGCATGCCATGATTGCCTCTTTCTGAGAGATTTAGCAGACCACATCAACCTGAGTCTGAATCCATCCCCTGCCATGAGTGCCTATTTTCTGAGGGATTTTGCAGACCACATCAACATTTCAGTCTGAATCCATCCCCTGCCTTGAGTACCTCTGTCTGAGAGATTTTGCAGACTACATCAGCCTTTCAGTCTGAGTCCATCTCCTGCCATGAGTGCCTCTATCTGAGGGATTTTACAGACCACATCAACCTCTGAGTCTAATTCCTTCCCCTGCCATGAGTGACTCTGTCTGAGAGATTTTGCACACCACAACAACCTCTGAGTCTGAATCCATGCCATTCCATTAGTGCCTCTTTCTGAGGGATTTTGCAGACCATATCAACCTCCAAGTCAGAATCCATCCCCTACCATGAGTGCTTCTGTCTGAAGGAGTTTGCAGATGGCATCAACCACTGAGACTGAATCCATCCCCTGCCAAGAGTGCCTCTATCTGAGGGATTTTACAGACCCCATCAACCTTTGAGTCTGAATCCATCTCCTGCCAAGAGTGCCTCTGTCTGAGGATTTTGCAGACCACATCAACCTCTGAGTCTGAAATCATCCCCTGCCATGAATGTTTATGTCTGAGGGATTATTGCAGATTACACCAACCTCCGAGTCTGAATCCAGCCCCTGTCCTTAGTGCCTCTGTCTGAAGAACTTTGCGGACCATATGGACTCTGAGTCTGAATCCATCCCCTGAAATGGGTGCCTCTGTCAGAGTGATTTTGCTGACCATATCAACCTCAAAATCTGAATTTATCCCCTGCCATGAGTGCCTCCATCTGAGGGATTTTGCAGATGGCATCAACCTTTGAGACACAATCCATCCCCTGCCAAGAGTTCCTCTGTCTGAGGGATTTTGCAGACCACATCTTCCTTTAAGTTAGTATCCATCCCCTGCCATGAGTTCTTCTGTCTGAGGATTTTGCACCCACATCAGCCTCTGAGTCTGAATCCATCCCCTGCCATGAGTGCCCTTTGTGTGATAGAATTTGGAGCCTACGTCAACCTCTGAGTCTGAATACATCCCCTGCCATGAGTGTCTGTGACTGATGGATTTTGCAGACCACATCAGCCTCTGAGTCTGAATGCATACCCTGCCATGAGTGCCTCTGTCTGAGCGATTTTGCAGACCACAACAGCCTCTGAGTCTGAATCCATCCCATGCCAATATTGCCTCTTTCTGAGGGATTTTGCTGACCACATCAACATTTCAGTCTGAATCCATCCCCTGCATTGAGTACCTCTGTGTGAGAGATTTTGCAGACTACATCAGCCTTTCAGTCTGAGTCCATCTCCTGCCATGAGTGCCTCTATCTGATGGATTTTACAGACCACATCAACCTCTGAGTCTAATTCCATCCACTGACATGAGTGACTCTGTCTGAGAGATTTTGCACACCACAACAACCTTTAAGTCAGTATCCATCCCCTGCCATGAGTTCCTCTGTCTGAGGATTTTGCACCCACATCAACCTCTGAGTCTGAATCCATCCCCTGCAATGAATTCTTCTGTCTGAGGGATTTTGCAGAAAACATCAACCTCTGAGACTGGAAATATCCCTGCCTTGAGTGCCTCTGTCTAAGGGATTTTGCAGACCACATCATCCTTTCAGTCTGAATTCATCCCCTGCCATGACTTCCTCTGTCTGTGGGATTTTGCAGACCACATCAACCTCTGAGTCTGAATCCATCCCTTGCCATGAGTTTTTCTGTCTGAGGGATTTTGCAGACCGGCTCAACCTCTGAGTCTGAATCCATCTCCTGCTATGAGTGCCTCAATCTGAGGGATTTTTCAGACCACATCAACCTCTGAGTCTGAATACTTCCCCAGCCATGAGTGCCTCTGAATGAAGGATTTTGCAGACCACGTAGACTCTGATTCTGAATCCATCCCCTTCCATAAGTGCCACTGTCTGAGGGACTTTGCTGACCATACCAACCATAGAGTCTGAATCCATCCCCCCCATGAGTGCCTCTGTCTGAGGGATTTTGCAGACCACATCAAACTCTGAGTTTGATTCCATCCTTTGCCATGAGTGCCTCTGTCTGAGGGATTTTGCATACCACATCAGCCTCTGAGTCTAAATCCATCCCCTGCCATGCGTGCCCTTTGTGTGATAGAATTTGGAGCCTACATCAACCTCTGAGTCTGAATACATCCCCTGCCATGAGTGCCTCTGTCTGAGGGATTTTGCAGACCACATCAACCTCTGAGCTTGAATCCATCCTCTGCCATGAGTGCCTCTGTCTGAGGGATTTTGCACACCACATCAGCCTCTGAGTCTGAATCAATCCCCTATAATGAGTGCCTCTGTATGAGAGATTTTGCAAACCACATCAAACTCTGAGTCTGGGTTCATCCTCTGTCATGAGTGCCACTGTCTAAGGGATTTTGCAAACCACATCAGCCTCTCAGTCTGAATCCATCCCCTGCCATGAGTGCCTCTTCTGAGGGAATTTGCAGACCTCATAAACCTCTGAGTCTGATTCCATCCCTGCCATGAGTGCCTCTCTCCGAGAGATTTTGCAGACCACATCAACCTCTGAGTCTGAATCCATCCCATTCCATGACTGTCTCTGTCTGAGGGATTTTTCAGATCATATCAACCTCTGAGTCTAAATGCATCCCCTGCCATGAGTGCCTACCTCTGAGCAGTTTTACAGACGGCATCAACCTCTGAGACTGAATCCATCCCCTCCCAAGAATACCTCTATTTGAGGGATTTTGCAGACCGCATCAAGCTTTGGGTCTGAATCCATTCCCAGCCACGAGTTCCTTTGTCTGAGGTTTTTGCAGACCAAATCAACCTCTGAGTTGAATGCATCCCCTGCCATGACTTCCTTTGTCTGTGGGATTTTGCAGACCACATCAAACTCTGAGTCTGAATCCATCCCTTGCCATGAGTTTTTCTGTCTGAGGGATTTTGCAGACCGGCTCAACCTCTGAGTCTGAATCCATCTCCTGCTATGAGTGCCTCAATCTGAGGGATTTTTCAGACCACATCAACCTCTGAGTCTGAATACATCCCCAGCCATGAATGCCTCTGTATGAAGGATTTTGCAGACTACATAGACTCTGATTCTGAATCCATCCCCTTCCATAAGTGCCACTGTCTGAGGGACTTTGCTGACCATACCAACCATAGAGTCTGAATCCATCCCCCTCCATGAGTGCCTCTGTTTGAGGGATTTTGCAGACCACATCAACCTCTGAGTCTGATTCCATCCTTTGCCATGAGTGCCTCTGTCTGAAGGATTTTGCATACCACATCAGCATCTGAGTCTGAATCAATCCCCTATTATGAGTGCCTCTGTATGAGAGATTTTGCAAACCACATCAACCTCTGAGTCTGAATTCATCCTCTGCCATGAGTGCCACTGTCTAAGGGATTTTACAGACCACATCAGCCTCTCAGTCTGAATCCATCCCCTGCCATGAGTGCCTCTTCTGAGGGATTTTGCAGACCTCATAAACCTCTGAGTCTGATTCCATCCCCTGCCATGAGTGTCTCGGTCTAAGAGATTTTGCAGACCACATCAACCTTTGAATCTAAATCCATCCCATTCCTTGAGTGTCTCTGTCTGAGGGATTTTTCAGACCATATCAACCTCTGAGTCTAAATCCATCCCCTGCCATGAGTGCCTAGCTCTGAGCGATTTTACAGAGGGCATCAACCTCTGAGACTGAATCCATCCCCTGCCAAGAATACCTCTATCTGAGGGATTTTGCAGACCGCATCAAGCTTTGGGTCTGAATCCATTCCCTGCCATGAGTGCCGTTGTCTGAGGATTTTGCAGACCGCATCATCCTCTGAGTCTGAATACATCCCCTGCCATGAGTGTCTGTGACTGAGGGATTTTGCAGACCACATCAGCCTCTGAGTCTGAATGCATACCCTGCCATGAGTGCCTCTGTCTCAGCGATTTTGCAGACCACAACAGCCTCTGAGTCTGAATCCATCCCATGCCAATATCGCCTCTTTCTGAGGGATTTTGCAGACCACATCAACATTTCAGTCTGAATCCATCCCCTGCCTTGAGTACCTCTGTCTGAGGGATTTTACAGTCTACATCAGCCTCTTTGTCTGAGTCAATCTCCTGCCATGAGTGCCTCTATCTGAGGGATTTTACAGACCACATCAACCTCTGAGTCTAATTCCATCCCCAGCCATGAGTGACTCTGACAAATTTTGCACACCACAACAACCTCTGAGTCTAAATTCATCCCATTCCATTAGTGCCTCTTTCTGCGGGATTTTGCAGACCATACCAACCACCGAGTCTAATCCATCCCCTGCCATGAATGGCTCTGTCTGAGGATTTTGCAGACCACATCAACCTCTGAGTCTGAATCTATCCCCTACCATGAGTGTTTATGTCTGAGGAATTTTTGCAGATTTCATCAACCTCTGAGCCTGAATCCAGCCCCTGTCCTTAGTGCCTCTGTCTGAATAATTTTGCGGACCATATGGACTCTGAGTCTGAATCCATCCCCTGAAATGGGTGCCTCTGTCAGAGTGATTTTGCTGACCATATCATCCTCAAAATCTGAATTTATCCCCTGCCATGAGTGCCTCCATCTGAGGGATTTTGCAGATGGCATCAACCGTTGAGACTGAATCCATCCCCTGCCAAGAGTTCCTCTGTCTGTGGGATTTTGCAGACCACATCATCCTTTAAGTCAGTTTTCATCCCCTGCCATGAGTGCCTCTGTCTGAGAATTTTGCACCCACATCAACCTCTGAGTCTGAATCCATCCCATGCAATGAATTCTTCTGTTTGAGGGATTTTGCAGAACACATCAACCTCTGAGTCTGGAAATATCCCTGCCATGAGTGCCTCTGTCTAAGGGATTTTGCAGACCACATCATCCATTGAGTCTGAATTCATCCCCTGCCATGACTGCCTCTGTCTGTGGGATTTTGCAGACCACATTAACCTCTGAGTCTGAATCCATCCCTTGTCATGAGTTTTTCTGTCTGAGGGATTTTGCAGACTTGATCAACCTCTGAGTCTGAATCCATCCCCTTCTATGAGTGCCTCAATCTGAGGGATTTTTAAGACCGCATCAACCTCTAAGTCTGAATACATCCCCAGCCATGAGTGCCTCTGTATGAAGGATTTTGCAGACCACATAGACTCTGATTCTGAATCCATCCCCTTCCATAAGTGCCATTGTCTGAGGGACATTCCTGACCATACCAACCTTAGAGTCTGAATCCATCCCCTGCCATTAGTGCCTCTGTCTGAGGGATTTTGCAGACCACATCAACCTCTGAGTCTGAATCCATCCTCTGCCATGAGTGCCTCTGTCTGAGGGATTTTGCACACCACATCAGCCTCTGAGTCTGATTTCATCCTCTGCCATGATTGCCACTGTCTGAGGGATTTTACAGACCACATCAACCTCTGCGTTTGAATCCATCTCCTGTCATGAGTGTCTCTGTGTGAGGGATTTTGCAGACCGCTTCATCCCCTAAGTCTGAATCCATCCCCTGCTTAAGTGCCTTTGACTTAAGGATTTTGCAGACCACATCAACCTCTGAGTCTCAATCCATCCCCTGCTACGAGTGCCTCTGTTTAAGGGATTTTGCAGACCGCATCAACCTGTAAGTCTGAATCCATTCCCTACTTACGTGCTTCTGTCTTAGGAATTTTGCAGATCACATCAGCCTCTGAGTCTGAATCCATCCAATGCTATCACTGTCTCTGTCTGAGGGATTTTGCAGAGCAAATCAACCTCCGAGCTAGAATCCATCCCTTGCCATGCAAGCCTCTGTCTGAGGGATTTTGCAGACCATATCAATCTCAGAGTCTCAATCCATCCCTTGCCATGAGTGCCTCTGTCTGAGGGATTTTTGCAGACCACATCAACCTCTGAGTCTAAATCCATGCCCTGTCCTTTGTGCCTCTGTCTGAAGGATTTAGCAGTCCATATCCTGCCTCAGTCTGAATCCATCCCCTGAAATGGGTGCCTTTGTCAGAGTGATTTTGCTGACCATATCAACCTCTGAGTCTGAATCCATCCCATGCCATGAGTGCCGCCGTCTGAGGGATTTTACAGATGGCATCAACCTTTGAGAATTAATCCATCCCTTGCCAAGAGTGCCTCTGTCAGAGGGATTTTGCAGACCTCATTCCATGAGTGTCTCTGTCTGAGCGATTTTACAGACGGCATCAACCTCTGAGACTGAATCCATCCCCTGCCAAGAATACCTCTGAGAGATTTTGCAGATCGCATCAGGCTTTGGGTCTGAATCCATTCCCTGCCATGAGTACCTTTGTCTGAGGATTTTGCAGATCACATCAACCTCTGAGTCTGTATCCTTCCCTTGCCATGAGTGCTTCTGTCTGAGGGATTTTTGCAGATCTCATCAACCTCTGAGTCTGAATCCATCCCTTGTCCTTAGTGCCTCTGTCTGAAGGATTTTGTAGACCATATTAACTCTCAGTCTGACTCCATCCCCTGAAGTGGGTGCCTATGTCAGAATGATTTTGTTACCATATCTACCTCTGATTCTGAATCCATCTCCTGCCATGAGTGCCTCCGTTTGAGGGATTTTGCAGATGGTATCACCCTTTGAGACTGAATCCATCCCCTGCCATGAGTGCCTCTGTCTGAGGGATTTTGCTGCCCTTATCAAGCTTTAAGTCTAAATCCATCCCTTGTCATGAGTGCCTCTGTCTGAGAGATTTTGCAGACTACATCAACCTCTGAATCTGATTCCATCCCCTGCCATGAATGCCTCTGTCTGTGGGATTTTGCAGACCACAACAACTTCTGGGTCTGAATCCATCCCCTGCAATGAGTGCCTCTGTTTGAGGGATTTTGCAGAACACAAAAACCTCTGAGTCTGAATTTATCCCATGCCATGAGTGCCTCTGTCTGTGGGATTTTGCAGACAACATCAACCTCTGAGTCTGAATCCATCGCATGCCATGAGTGCCTCTGTCAGAGGGATTTTCCAGAATATATCAGCCTCTGAGTCTGAATCCGTCCCCTACCATGAGTGCCTCGATATGAGGGATTTTGCTTACCACATCAACTTCTGAGTCTGAATCCATCCCCTGTATTGAAAGCATCTGTGTGAGCGATTTTGCAGACCGCATCAACCCCTAAATCTGAATACATCCCCTGCTTAAGTGCCTCTGTCTTAGGGATTTTGCAGACATCAACCTCTGAGTCTGAATCTATCCCCTGCCATGAGTGCCTCTGTGTGAGGGATTTTGCAGACTGCATCGACCCCAAAGTGTGAATCCATCCATTACTTAAGTGCCTCTGCCTTTGGAATTTTGCAGACCACATCAACCTCTGAGTCTAAATCCATCCCCTGCTATGAGTCCCTCCATCTAAGGGATTTTGCGACCACATCATCCTCTGAGTCTGAATCCTTCCCCAGCCATGATTGCTTCTGTCTTTGAGATTTTGGAGGCCACATCGACTCTGAGTCTGAATCCATCCCCTGCCATGAGTGTCTCTGTCTGAGCGGTTTTCCGAACATATCAACCTCTGAGTCTGAATACATCCCCTGCTATGAGTGTCTCAGTCTGAGGGATTTTGCAGACCACATCAACCTCTAAGTCTGAATCCATCACTAACTACGAGTGCCTCTGTCTGAGAGATTTTGCACACCACATCAACCTCTGAGTCTGAATCCATCCCATTCCATGAGTGTTTCTGTCTGAGGGATTTTGCAGACAATATGAACCTGTGAGTCTGAATCCATCCCCTGTCCATGAGTGCTTCCATCTGAAGAATTTTGCAGATGGCATCAACCTCTGAGACTGATTCCATCCCCTGCCAAAAGTGCCTCTATCAGAGGGTTTTGCAGACCGCATTAACCCTTGGGTCTGAATCCATTCCCTCCCATGACTGCCTCTGTCTGAGGATTTTGCATAGCACATCAACCTCTGAGTCTGAATCCATCCCCTGCCATGAGTGCTTCTGTCTGAGGGATTTTTGCAGACCACATCAACCTCTGAGTCTGAATCCATCCACTGTCCTTAGTGCCTCTCTTTGAAGGATTTTGCAGACCACATGGACTCTGAATCTGAATCCATCCTCTGAAATGGGTACCTCTGTCAGAGTGATTTTGCTGACCATATCAACCTCTGAGTCTGAATCCATCCCCTGCCATGAGTGCCTCCATTTGCAGGATTTTGCAGATGGCATCAACCTTTGAGACTGAATCCATCCCATACCAAGAGTGTCTCTGTCTGAGGGATTTTGCATACCGTATTACCCCTTGGGTCTGAATCCATCCCTTGCCATGAGTGTTTCAGTCTGAGGATTTTGCAACCACATCACCCTCTGAGTCTGAATCCATCCCCTGCTATGACTGCCTCTGTCTGAGGGATTTTGCAAAATACATCAACCTCTTAGTCTGGAAATATGCCCTGCCATGAATGCCTCTGTTTGAGGGATTTTGCATACCATATCAACCTCTGAGTCTAAATCCATCCCTTGCCATGAGTGCCACCCTCTGAGCGATTTTACAGACGACATCAACATCTGAGACTGGATTCATCCCCTGCCAAGAATGCCTCTATGTGTGGAATTTTGCAGACTGCATCTACCTTTGGGTCCGAATCCATTCCCTGCCATGAGTGCCTTTGTCTGAGGATTTTGCTGACCATATCAACCTCTGAGTCTGAATCCAACCCCTGCCATGAGTGCTTCTGTCTGAGGGATTTTTGCAGACCACATCAACCTCTGAGTCTGAATCCATCTCCTGTCCTTAGTGCCTCTGTCTGAAGGATTTTGTAGACCATATCGACTCTGAGTCTGACTCCTTCCTCTGAAATGGGTTCCTTTGTCAGAATGATTTTGTTGACCATATCTACCTCTGATTCTGAATCCATCCCCTGCCATGGGTGCCTCAGTTTGAGGGATTTTGCAGATGGTATCACCCTTTGAGACTGAATCCATCCCCCGCCAAGAGTGTCTCTGTCTGAGGGATTTTGTTGACCATATCAAGCTTTGAGTCTAAATCCCACCCCTGCCAAGAGTGCCTCTGTCAGAGGGATTTTGCAGACTACATCAATCTCTGAATCTGATTCCATCCCCTGCCATGAGTGCCTCTGTCTGAGGGATTTGCAGACCACGACAACCTCTGAGTCTGAATCCATCCCCTGCCATGAGTGCCTCTGTCTGAGGGATTTTGCAGACAACATCAACCTCTGAGTCTGAAATTATCCCATGCCATGCATGCCTCTGTCTGAGGGATTTTGCAGACCACATCAACCTCTGAGTCTGAATCCATCCCATGCCAGGAGTGCCTCTGTCTGAGGGATTTTGCACAATACATCAGCCACTGAGTCTGAATCCGTCCCCTACCATGAGAGCCTCTGTATGAGGGATTTTGAAAACCACATCAACTTCTGAGTCTGAATCCTTCCCTGCCATGAGTGCCACTGTCTAAGGGATTTGCACACCACATCAACCTCTGAGTCTGAATCCATCCCCTGCCATAAGTGCCTCTGTGTGAGGGTTTTTGCAGACCACATTGACCCCTAAGTGTGAATCTGTCCCCTACTTAAGTGCCACTGTCTTTGGGATTTTGCAGACCACATCAGCCTCTGAGTCTGAATCCATCCTCTGCTATGGGTGCCTCCGTCTAAAAGATTTTGCGACCACATCAACCTGTGAGTATGAATCCATCCCCTGCCATGTGTTCCTCTGTCTGAGAGATTTTCAGAATGGATCAACCTCTTAGCCTGAATACATCCCCTGCTATCAGTGCCTCCATCTGAGGGATTTTGCAGACCACATCAACCTCTGAGTCTGAATCCATCCCCAGCCATGAGTGTCTCTGTTTGAAATATTTGCCGACCACATCAACTCTGATTCTGAATCCATCCCCTTCCATGTGTGCCTCTGTCCAAGGTGATTTTGCTGACCATATCAACCTCTGATTCTGAATCCATCCCCTGCCATGAGTGCCTCTGTCTGTGAGATTTTGCACACTACATCAACCTCTTAATCTGATTACATCCTCTCCTGTGAGTGCCTCTGTCTGAGGGATTTTGCAGACCACAACAACCTCTGAGTCTGAGTCCATCTCCTGCCATGAGTGCTTCTGTCTGAGGGATTTCGAAAACCCCATCACCCTCTGAGTTTGAATCCATCCCCTGCCATGATTGCCTCTGTCTGAGGGATTTTACAGAACGCATCAACCTCTGAGTCTGAATCTATCCCCAGCCATGAGTGCCTCTGTCTGAAGGATTTTGCAGACCACATCGAATCTAAGTCTGAATATTTCCCCTGCCATGAGTGATTTTGCAGCCTACATCAACCTCTTAGTCTGCATCCATCCTCTGCGGTGAGTGTTTCTGTCTGAGGGATTTTGCAGACCACAACAACCTCTGATGCTAAATCCATCCCCTGCCATGAAAGCCTCTGTCTGAGGGATTTTGCAGACTACATCAGCCTCTGAGTCTGAATCCATCCCATGCCATGAGTGCCTCTGTCTGCGGGATTTTACAGACTGCATCAACCTCTGAGTCTGAATCCATCCCCTGCCATGACTGCCTCTTTCTGCGGCAGATTGAAAGGGCTGATGCTGAGTTTTCCTAAACCATAAGAGTTTGAAACCGTTATTGTAAGATCTTTGTGGGGGGGGGGTCTCAAATTTGATGCCTATGGCTTCCTATATGTCAGCAACTTTTCTTTCACTGAAGGACCAGAAGAAGTGGTACCATCATAATGGGCATTCATGAAAGGTGCCTTAAAGTTTATCTGCAAAGTTGCAAAAGCAGATCCATGCATGACTTCTCATTCTAATGCTATTGCCCACTACACAGGATGGTTCATCATCAATATTATGGAAAGTCCACATATGTAGGCTGGTAATGTTATGCATCATCCTGCTTTCTTGACTCTGGCATAGGTGGCCTTCATAAAGAGTATAAGACTTGCTCTGTTAATCTCTTTGGAAGAAATTAATGTACGCCGCATAATTTAATGAAAAAAAAGGTACTGTTTCATGTTATGGCTTTTGCTTTTGTAATTATATTGATAAAGAAGTTTCATTTACACATCCAGTTACAAAAAATGAGCTATATTTAATATTTTTGCAACATGTAATACTATGAATATTGTATATATTGCTGTATGTCACTCTATGTGGGAAACATTAAAACACAGGATTAGTGGGCATGTATCTGATATAAGAAGGAAAGTTAAAACTAATGTATTACCTAAGCATGTTACAGAAGAAGATAATACACACTTTTCTAGGTTTGCAGTTTTTCAAACAATAATAGAATCTGTTAGAGGAGGTGATGTTACTAATAAAACTGAGGTCTGTGAGATAAAATGGATAAATACTCTTAGATCTGACTAGATGCCACGTCTAAATGGAATATGTAATTTCAAACCTATTTTAAAATCACATCCTTTAAGATAACTGGATATTCCCCTTTAAAGGTTTTAAATAGTTAATTGGTCAATGTGTTATGTAAATATTTCAATGATATCATACTGATTCTGTTTAACGGCTTGGACTGAATTGTTTGATTTTAACCTGATGAAACATTAAGTGTGAAAGTATTTATGCTTATTTGAAAAGTTTGTTGTTAAATGTCTAATACAGAATATTGTTGTGCCCTTTCAGCCCTTTTGACATGTTGATTCTTTGCATACTGTAATACTGTCAGGGCAACGTTGCCAAAGGCAGACATACACTTTCTCATTCTGTCTACAGCCCTGGTCTCATTGTTGAATAAGATGTCATCAAACAGCTCCCTGTTGGAACTGCTGCTACAGTGAAGCCACCAGAGGTCCCTTGGACTAGTGCTGCGTATCCTTTCATGGACAAAGAATCTTATAAGGCTTTGTTGAGAGGGCTTCAGAGGAATTAGGCTACTGCCATGTCCTCTTTTTAGCCAAACCTATTATACAGTTATCAGGGGGACCAGTCAAGTGGTACAAGGTGCAGAGTGATAGGTCTGAAATTGCATCTCCTTGTTTTGACAGGCTGATCTGCCATGTTTCATCAATTACAATATCTTATCACTCCTGTAGAGGGGGATTGGGGAATGTCATCCAGATCAGTGTCTGATATCAGAGACTTTGTATGGGAGTCTATGTGTCTTCCTCATAGTAAAGGCAGTGGAGGAATCTAACTCTTCTGAGCAATCACTATGTACCACTGCCAGTAGTTTGAGGCTATCAGCTGTGCTCTGACCTTGTGACTCTGAATGAATGCACTGATGACCAGGTTGGTGGGTGTCTTGGGTAGAAGACATCACACAGAAAGTCTGTGAAATTGATTTCTGAGGAGCAGTTATCATTCCCTCCCTGATCTTGACTGCCAACCCCAAGTCTGCTGATACTGGGGATGTCCAACATTGGTGCCATATCTGTCCCCAGTGAAGTAGACTTGTGCTGAACTGAGGAAGGAATTGCTGAAAATGATGACTTCAAGGCCTTTGAGAAGGAGATCAGTTCTGATGCATTAAAGACTGATGTCTCCAGCCCTGAAAATATTATCAGGTGGGTTGGCATCAACGATAATGCTGGAGACCAACATCAAGCATTCCCTCTCAAGATTCAGTCAATCTTAAATGTATAGATGCAAAAAAAAATCAGATGAGAAAGATATGGGTTCAGGTCCAGGAGGCTCTGAGATCACTGCTACTGAAACAAGGACAAAGGAAGGAACAAGTAAGGGAAATTATAGGGTAAACCAAAACAGCCCTACAAACAGAGGGGTATAAGATGACACCCATTTTAATCTACATCTTCAAGAAGGTTCTCATCATGTATTCTAATCAACATCACTAGTGCTTCTGAGGGATCTGACACAATGAAGAAAAAAGGCAGGACGACTTCTGCAGAGCAAAACAGGAGAGTTTTCTTGCCAATGCATGTTGACTGAAAGAAGGTTTTGGAGACTTTCATGGTATGATAATTAATGGTATTGAGTAAAGAATTACCTGAGGAGAAGTATGAAGACCTGTAGGCAGGGGTCAGATTGAGTCTTTTTGCCTAAAGCGATGTGGAATAGCAAGTATCTTCAAATTTCCTCTATTCTGACTCTGAATGTCTTTTTATTTTTACTTTCCTGTATAATTTTTAGGTTTATCAGAAAGGGCATGTGAGGAAATCAGTCCCTTAAGAATGAATTTATTATGGCAATCTGATAGTGAGAGAGGTCCAAAATACTTTCAAAGCAGTCTGCATATAAATCATCTGGCTCTAGGCATACCATTCAGGTGTTATGTGTGTGTTGTGGAGAGGTATTTTGTTGCCATATCTGACACACTTACAAAGGCACTTTTTGAGCTTTTCTTTGTCCATCTTGTAGACTGCAAAACTGAGATGAGAACATTAAGTTGTAATATGCCACACACAGAAAACTGAATAGCAAAAATTATTAAAGTATTTAACTATGAGAAATATCACAATTTCGAACTAATATATATTTAAAAAAAAAATCACACAAGAGGTCATTGGACCTACAACTCTTGACAATGAACTAAGAAATGACAAACAGAATACAAAAGGCAAATGACCTGCAAAAATTTGCCCTAACAGACAGAACAGAACCCTAAAGGAAGTAAAAATAATTATCCCATAAGGGGAAATGCTGAAAACAAATGAAATATTATGAAAATAAGGAGCACCTAGTGTTCAATCCATTTGAATTCTAGAATTAGCAAATGGGATCTGAGGTTAACCAGTAACCTAAACCAAAAACAATACAAACTCTAAGAACACCACCAATGGTAATGAGGAACTCAAGTCCACAGGTTTAATGAAATACAGTAAAAAATACAGCAAAAAATACTAAAATGTACGTAAAGCACTTTTCGTCCAGCACAATAGCCAGACTTCACAAAAACAGCTCTTAATATAGTAAAAAACACACTCCCATTAATTAATTCTACCCAATAACAACACACCAAGTCAACCATGTTCCTCCCATATACAAAGCATAGTTTTGACAGATAGCTATAAAAATATCCTGCATATTTCTAATCTAACAAATAAATACTAAAACCTTGTTCAACAAATATTACAAATATCCTACATAGTATGTAAAAAGTACATCAAATACTATAAATATCCCTTAAATTAACATAAGAATCCAATGTATGTATAAATCTAAAAAAAAAATGTATAGATATTAACTATTGTTTCTCAGTGTCCTACTTACTCATTTGATCAAACACAAAGGCTAGTATTACCTAGACAAGCTTCTTAGTTTTAAAATACATGTTATAGGTATGACTTCATTTAAACCTGGTGGTCTGCTTGAGTCTAAATGGGGCTACCACAATAACTAATGTTTTTCTAATAATAATTATTGATAGGGACCCCATCTCATGTCAGGTACCACTTGTTCGATAGTTCTAAAAAGAAAAGCATGATTAGGGAAAGTAGCACAATGTCTCACTAAGGCATTCTCTACGTTCTCCTTATTGATGCTATTTATATGTTCGTACACCCTTTCTTTTAGCTTTCTGTTGGTTTTCCCGACATAGAACGCTAGACAATTTTGGCACTGGGCAAGATATACCACAAATTTTGAGTTACAGTTAAACCTTCCATCAATCTTAAAAGTTCTATCTCTCACTGAAAAGGAAGTTCCTGAGGGTATATGTTTACAAAAGTTGTATGAGTCGCATTTAAGCATTCCTGGGGTTTTATATACCTTTCGGCTATGCCCATCTAATATGGCTTTCATGCTTCTACCCCTCTTAAAAATTAGGGTTGGTTTAACACCTACTTTATCTACATATTTGCTGTCAGTCAGCAAGAGGTTCTACCTCCTCAAAGAGATTTCCCTGATCTCAAATGAATCTATACAAAAAGGGGTAATAAAACTCAGCACATAATCTCTTTTCAGTCTAGGAGCCTCTTGCTCCATCACCAGCAAATTGTGGGTGTTAACATAGCTGGGTCCTACCTATATCCCTGTCATGTTGACCATCTGGTCAATAGAAACAAAAATCCTCTTATAGTCATACTGGTATCTTAGAAAATCACTATTCTATCAAATGACCCTATCCAATTCGGTAGTTTCAGATACCAAGCTATAGATAGTAAGCAAGTAGTTCTTACACATCAACCTGGGAAGCTTGAGTCCATGTTTGTTGAAAATTTGGATCAATTCTGTATGAAAGGCAGTTCGTGCCTCCAGTCCTGTAGGATATTGCCAGGACCGGAGACCTTTCGGTACCACTCCTTCTATATTACACTCATTGAAGTAGTTCACTTCCAGTTGTAATTTCTTCAATTTCAGCAGCTTGTAATCTAGTGTCTTTAAATTAGCAGTAATAGGTACACTTCTCCCAGCCGGTCATCCTAGATTAACATCCTCTTTACCTGGTTTAAGGGACGGTTGACCCCTTAACAAACCTGCAAAGTCAGGAAGACCAATAAGCCCCAAGGAAGTCTCTCCAGCCAAAAATCCTAATTGTGGTAAAGTCCAGTAACTAGGCAATGCCCCTTGTGTCTTACCCTGTTGGTTCACTCTCATTTGTTGAGAAACAGTTACAGTATCTGCAATGATATTGCTACTTATAGTAGGAATCACACAGTTAGGTGAATTTACCATGCTCACTGCCTGTGAGAGATTCGGTTGGGTTAAACTGTCCACTCAAGCTGATAAGTCCTTTAGCCATTGTGCCATCACTTTTAACAAGGCAGTCAGGTTGTCCACTTCTGTTGTTGATGATTGGGGTGGTTGAGAATGCTGTGATACTAGGTCCATGGAAGTGTTTCCTCCACTGGCCATAACTAACAAAACAAAACCAAAACCGAAAACAATGCAAACTAAGAACACCACCAATGGAAACAAGGAATTGAACTCCACAGGTTTAATGAAATACAGTAAAAAATACAGCAAAAGATACAAAAATGTACGTAAAGTGCTTTACATACATTTTTGTATTTTTTGCTGTATTTTTTACTGTATTTCATTAAACCTGTGGAGTTCAGTTCCTGGTTGCCATTGGTGGTGTTCTTAGTTTAACCAGAAACCTGGGAGATTATGGCAGGAAAAAATCTTAAAGGAGCTTGAGGCTTGGTGCACAAACATGGGTATATTGGATCTGATAAGTAGCTCTGTAGTCATCAGAATGAATAGTATCCACATTTTTATGAGAAGCAGATGAAAATGAGGCAAAATCAAAGACAAGTTCAACTTGGTTTTACAAATGGAATACCCAAAGTTTATTTCATACAAATGCACAGTAGTAAGGTGATCATGATGCCACCTTGCCTTCATCCACAGCCATCCACTCCCCCATTTGGTGGCTGCCATTCTCAATGATTTGGAAGAAAAAATGCATTTTCTGAGGCAAAGGCCAAAAATCTGAGGCAATGTCAAGGGCATTCTGCATAGCTGTGAACAGTTTTAACTTGGCTTTACAGAAACACCATTCAGAGAGTAAACATTCCAGTTTATTTCTTGCAAAGACACACTAGTCTGTTAAAGCCATAATGTAAGCAGGACAAACAAGGAGGCAAGTTGCAGACCAAAAATATTAGGTAAAGACAAGATCAAGATGCGAAATCAAGGACAATTTCAAACTTCATCCACACAAAGATTGGCCAGAGAGAAAATATTCCAGTTTATTTCACATAAATGTGCACTAGCCCTTACTTCCAGATCTTAAGCAAATGAAGATGTCAGGCTGCTTTCGCATACAGCACAATAGCCCATCAATTTGCTTGCCTGCCTGCATATGAAAAAGATACAATCAACATTCCAATTAATTTCATAGAAATGCACAATAACCCTTAATGTCAGACTTTAAACTGAGCAAATGAAGATAATAAGTCACTTTCCACTTACAGCACAGTCGGCTGGTAGTCAACAAACTTTAGGAAGCATCCAGTTTTGTTAACAACAATAACATCCTTAATATTATTGAAAAATGGAGTAGAACAGTATATCCCTCAAGATTCAGAGGGAGCTAAATTCCTGGAAAACTGCTTCTAAAATTAAAAAGCTTAAAAACAAGTGACTTTTATACTCTGATTTCAGAACATTTATTTTCTGAAACAATAGATTTACTCTTTAAGTAAAAGGTTTGTAGTAGACTTTAAGCTTCAAAACACATGTAAGCATGTATTTATATTTTAAGCTAAAACATTTTTCATGATGAAGAATATAAATGGCTAGTTTTACTGTTTTGCAATATTTACAGTAAAAGACTTAATATATTTCATTTAATGAACTTATAAGTATATTTCTAAATGTTAAAATAAATACTTCCTGTAAGGGAATGTCATTAAATTATAAACAATAGAATTGATAACTTTAAGACTATATAAGTTAATATTTTATATTGCTTGTTCAATTTTGCTTAGTATGTGCATTGCTGGGTTAAATGAATGTCAGATTTAAGAAATATGCTAATTAGAAGTGTTAAACTGCTTGTGATTTAGTTTTATTTATTCTTGTGTAGCAGATTCCTTTCACAGGTTGCTTATGATGCAAATAACACTTAAGAAAAAGGTTGAGAACAAAGGAATGTTCCAGTTGTGCCAGAATGTTGACTTATTGCTTGCTTTGCTTCCTGCCTTGAGTTGTTCTGGAGAAAATCTAGGACAAAGTTCATCACTGATGTTTGTGAAAAGAGAAAGACATTTTCTGTTTACTTCTGTATTGTTTTTACAGTATATATATATATATATCTATCTATATATATATATATATATATATATATATATATATATGTATACATGAGAAATCTATCCCAAATAACACATTATTATATTTTCTTAGAAGTAAAGAATTGGTAAAATAAAAGCTATAGTAATGTTTCATATTAAGTTGTTGCCAACATAATTTTCTTACATTTTGCTGAATATTAATATCTTATGTCATAATGATATTCATTCTCACTGTACATATTAATGAAAATAAGTAAAGTTAGATGTTTGTTACTGATTAGAACAGCTTAAGAGAACTAAGAAGAATGAGAAACTTACAAAGGAAATTAGCAGCTGCTGTGCGTTGTGAGTTGTCATTTTCACATGCAGTAATCAAATTCTAATGCCAGGATGTGAAGCTTAGACCAGAACAACAGTTCACATTGGCTAAAAACACACATTCAAACTAAACAAGCAGGAAGTCTTATATGTATATATATATATATATATAGAGAGAGAGAGAGAGAGAGAGAGGGAGAAAGTCAAGATTTCTTCTAATGCTAGAATTAATAAGAAAAGTAAACATCTTATGAATAATAAGCATATGCACAAGGAATGAAATATCTACTATGTAAGATTAATAAAGGAGCAGTATCAGTCAGTTAAGAAATATATACACAGACTGTAATCTCTAATAGATTATATAGGTCTTTGATGGGAGATTTTAAAAATACAAGTTATATAGAGTAAGGTAGAATATTAGGGGGCAAATAAGACAGAAAAAATATATTTAATTTAAAAACTGCTTATAGAAAAGGTATGCATTACATATACCTGCATATGGCAGAAATGTGAAAGTGCAAAATATCATATAATTTACATAGAAAATCATATAAAAATATCTGCAAATATTCTGATCCTGAAAGTTATAATTTGAACCTTGGTCATGTGAACTTTGCAGCTTTTTACATATTGCCTTTTATTTGATTCACTAACACTACATTAAACAACTAATTCCATAAGTCCAAGATGAAATCTGAGTGTTAAATTGCTGAATTAGTATATCCATTTTGATAGAAAGTAAAGTAGATTTTTCAATATGTTTGGATCTGCCAAGGAAGAATGGGATTTGAATTAAGCACTTTGTAAATTTTTAATACAATATAGAATGCAATTTTTTTGACTCCATAGTAATAGCAATACATTCTCTTTGCTTTGACATCTGCAATGTATACATCTTTTATGAATTTGTTTAATAAGATAACTGATTTTTGAATATTTTGATATTTATTGTATTAAGTATTAAATAAATTTGAGATATAGAAACTTATACTTTTAAAATTAATTCAGCACGTTTGTTAGATCTATAAAGCATGTGCATATCCTTTAGCATGATGACTATATATATGTGCATTGATTTTCCTTTTGCATAATAGTTTAGTATGATATCTTTATCTCTTTAGGTGCCACATTTCTTGCTATTTAGTTAGAGATTTAGTTATAATAATGTTGAATTAGTGAATAATTTAGGAATATTTAATGGATAATTTATACTACTATTACAAAAATTGGTATACAGTACACTATGTGTTGGATTATTTAATATTTGTGATAATAGAAGATGATTATTAAACTTTTATGTATTAATGGGAGAATAGTCTTAAATGGCAAAATGCATAAATAAATTAATAGTATCTTATTCTTTTTGACTTGTATATAATATTATATTCATTATTTGTAAGTCATGTAGCTTTGGACTAGCTTTAAGAGGAATTTTAAGTACTGGTAGGTAGAGAGACAGTATAGTAGTTTGTCTATTCAATAGGCAGACTAGGAACTTTGGTATCTATTATAGCTTGCGTTTTATTAGTAATATATACAGTTACAGTTATAGACTGGGTTTGGGTTTTGTTACTTATGAGTTTTAGTAGTTTAGTTTGTAGCAAGGAAGAATTCAAAAATGTGGAATGTTAATATAGTGTGTGAGGCATGCATTAGAGTCTTATATACAATTTAATATGGTGGATAAATGTGTCATAATTTCTTTTGAAAGAAATCTTTTTAAATACACAGTATGCATAGTTTTAACCCATTATCTATTAATGGAAATTGACTAAATAATGGCAAAAAAGAAATCATTTATCTAAAATTAAATAGAGAAGACATTATATTCTTGCAAGAGACTCACTTGATTGATAAAGATATATGATATTAACTAACTTAGGTTACAAAATGTTATCAGCTGCCTCTTTTAACAAAAAGAGGAGAGAAACAACTATACTTTAGAAAACAATATATTATAATGCTTAAGGTCAAGAAAACCATTAACAATCCCAAAGGAATCTATACAGTTGTAATAAATAAATATAATGTCAAACTCTATACACTATCTAATCTTACTGGATGCCTGGAATAGGAACAAGAGTGGCTGTAGATCACTTAAACATGTTACAACATCACTGTCAGGGCAGTTTAATTCTATCAGGGGATTGTAACTGCATATCCAGTGTAGGAGATGCAAGTGAACAGCAAAAAATCTAACATTCTGGCATCAGCTAAAGCACTAAAAAGATGGATTAGTAATAATATTTAGTTTATTTAATAGTAAAAGCAGAAGACCAGTCATTGCCCTTCACTCACTATTGTCATGTGCATGGGATGCAAACTAGAATTAGTGGGATTTGTACCTTTACAGATTTACTTAAAGTGAATTATTTCAGAACTATTGATTGTTCTTTATCTGATCATAATGCACTAAGTATTAATATATTAATGGATATAAGGAAATTTAAGTTTATTTATAGAATCCCAGTATAAATGGCAAAATTAAAAGAATGTAAGTGTTACCATAAGGTAGAAATTGAGCAATTTTATTTTGAATGGTAATGGTCAGGTTTGTAAATTCATACTATGGGACTCCTTAAAAATTGCATATTAAAGACAGAATGGGAAGATGAGCTAGTAATAAAATGAAACAGTGGGATAAAGAACTGTAGAAATACAAGATGAAATACACAAAGTGAGGTATGAACAACAAACAAATAAATTAGATAATAGTGAATTTGTTAAAAAATTAATGACAAAATATATAACAGTTTCAACTCCTAAATCAGAGATAGCTTTAGAGAAAATAAAATTGCAGTTATGTTATGACTTCAAAAAATCTGCATACATTAGATAATAGAAGCAAAAGTTTTTTTTTAAACAAGAAACATTTTATTAAACCATCACTTATGACATAGGCATTCCTACATTTATATAAATGAAAAGAAACCACACTCACACAATCTTATTTGCAAGTATTTTGCATCACTGGCCATACTGACAGACTCTCACTTGCAAAATTATACATCACTTATAATCTACCCAATCATTTTTAGTCAGACATTACATAGCTCATGTAAGTCTTGCCTACTTTTAGACCTTATTCTTCCCCATGTATGTATTGTTTTCACAATTCCCATTTTTCCTATATAGTTTGCTTCAACCCTTTTCTAAATATCTCAGTTCCAGTTGTTTTATCTCTGTTACTATATTCACTACTTCTAGTATAGCTGGTGTAGATTTTGTTTTCCATTTTCTTGTAATTGCCTTTTTGGCAGCCATCATAGTTAGACACAGCAAGGCCTTACCATGTCTAGGCAATTCCTATTCTGTATTGTAGCTCAGAAAAATCATCTCCCTCATCAGATCAATTTGGCCATCCAGTATCACCAACAGTGCATCCCACAGGGAATACTTGAAGTTCACCAACTCACCACGTTCCCAGAAAATATATTTCCAACTATCTCTTTCTTCCCCAGCACACTTCCAACATATGCTGTATACGTCTACTTGAGGTATAAAAATATCTAGGTAAACATTTCCAACCAAAAATCCTAAACCTTCTAGATTTTGTTGCATATTTGGAAGACATACATATGTCTTCTTATTGTTTCTTTGTGAATTGCTTATTCAATTTCTCTTCACAATCCTTTCGAACCTCCTCTGATTAATTATTATATTTATAAAATATTTTATATACTCTACTAATTATGTGTTTTTTGATGGCAGTTTCTGTTCTATATTCTACTAAACCTCTATCTGTGCTGATATTTCATTTATTACCCCCTATTTCTTTATCTTTGCCTATACTCTGATATCAATCCTTGATAGGGAAGGCAATCTCTAACCTACAGTCCAAATACATTTCTGACATCTTCACATTCTATCATCTTTCCCTCTCTAGTTATTTGCTCCCAATATTTTGGCTCTTTTGCCAGTTTTCTCCAATAAATTATATCCTCCTATTGCCCATTGTCTATATCATTAATTGCAGTCATCTCTATCAGCAGAATCTCCTTTCTCCATTCTCACGTTGGCTTAGTTCTTAGGATACTTTCTGCTATTTTATGGATATAATATTCTGTGTGATTATTGTTATTCTCCTTAAAGGACTGAATCCAAAATCCCAGTCTCCCCTTGTTTCTTGAGCCTCTCCCATTTCACCATCATCCCTTTCCACTTTGAATTATAATTTTCTACATGTGCTACTTATAGGAGCCTTAACTGTGTATTTCTGAAATACCCTTTCAAATTGGGAAATCCCAATCTGCCTTGTTCTAGAGGAAGAATCACCTTATCTCACTTGACTCTTGCCATCTTTCTCTCCCAGATAAAGTCATTTAGCTCTCTATTAATTGCTAATCACAACTTCTCCTCTTGTTGATAAAATATGCCTGACCTGTGTATAAGACTAATGGAACTAAAAAAAAAACATTTTAACTGTAGCCATATAGCAAAACTTCCATTTTCTCAGTTTTTGTATTATCTTTTGTTTAGTCTCTTGCCACATATCCTTAGATGCCACACTAGAATAATTTTTAATCCATACTACTAAATACTTCATTTTATCATGTCCCTATAAATATGTATATTGCTGAACCAGTTTACTTGTGGGTACATAATTTACAGCTATTGCCTTTGTTTTAGCTTCATTAATTTTTTTATCACAAAATGATTTGAAACTGTCTCAAAGTGTTGCACAACACTATAATTCTCTTTCTGTTTTTGTCAGGTATGAAATAATATCATCTGCAAATATAGGCAGCTTTTCTTGACTACCATACCGATTCAGAGGCTTTCTCTGAATCAAGACCCACCAAAAACAATGGTATTTTCTTACATTCTGCTTCCCTCTGGATTATCAGTGTTCTGTTAATGTTGTCAAATGTTTGCCTTGCATCAGCAAAGCCACATTGATCCATATCTATCAATTTTGGCATTACTTTTGCCATTCTTTTAGCCATTATAGACATGAATACTTTATAATCATTGTTTAGTATTGAAATGGGCCTGTATGAAGCTGGATCTAATAGATCTTTACCCTCCTTATGTATTACAGCTATCGCTGCTTTCTTCCAGGATGTTGGTACTTCTTTCCCTCTTAAAATATCGTTAAAAACTTCCAGATATTTATCAGTTTTTTTCCCCTTCCTAGGTTCCAAACTACCACAGAATACCATTTATTCCTGGGGAATTTCCTGTAGATTGGTTATACATCACAATATTTATTTCATCTCCTTTTATCCTAACCAATAGTAATTGAGCCTCATCTACCTCTAACCTTGGCATATTTAATTCTTCCATAAACATTTCCATTTGTATCTTTTCTTGATTTTTATATTTCTCTGCTTTATATAGACTTTCATAGAATTTCCAAAATATTTCTGATGCCTCCACAGGATCTCTTGTTACCTTCCTTGTTATAGGTTCTCTAAACTCGGCCATAGCCTCTTCTACTTTTTGTACTTGAGTCGTGCTAACAGTTTTTGTGCTCTAGTGTTATTATTAACAAACAGTTGGTTAAGAGCAATCTTTCTAAACTTGTGTTTATTATTCAGGTAATCCCCTATTTTCTGCTTTGCATTCTGCCATTGATCCTCTTCCTGTTCTGTGAAATTCCCCCATTCTGCAATACTTTAACATTTGTCAGTCCCTCTAAATAATTCTTACTTCTTAACCATTGCCCCCTTTCATTTGCACCCTATTTTTAAACTCCACCTTAATTTTATCCCATTCATATCGATATTTTCGGAAGTAATTTCTATTCTGTGAAATAGTTCCTGAATAATCTCCACTACCCATTCCTTAAATTCCACTCTTTTCAACAGATAAGTGAGAAAACACCAATATCTCATTTTTATTTCATTACCCTGTGTTTTTATTTTAGTTATTATTGGCACATGAACCTTAAATTAAATGCACATGTTTCTGTGAAATATAAATTCTGTTTAGCCTAGTCCAGTTTTTATATCTTGAAGAATATATGTAAATTCACTCCAAACTCCTATGAGTGAATTTCACAGCCAAATATTTTCATAGATTTCTTTAAAAATCTACCATCCTTTGTTATATGTTCTCTTCTGAGCCCACGGGCACATCTTCACTGCTGAAAATCAAATTCCTGTACCCACCTATAAGTAATGATCCTTGGTGAAAACTGATTATTTCTCCCAGATTTTTCTTAATCTCCATTATCGCAGTTTAAGGGGGAATATATATACATGCCAGTTTAATCTTTCTCCCTTGCCAGTAGCCCCTTAGCACTATAAACCTGCCATTATTATCTTTTTATCCTCTTCTATCACTATTGGAGCTCCTCTTGAAGCTAACATAAGTACTCCTCTTTTCCTTTGTCCCAGATATTCCACTGAATAACCATCCTGAAAACCTTTCTTTATCATACTTCACATGTTCAATTCCTTCCAAGTGTGTCTCCTGTAACATAACTATTTGCACTCTACATTTTAACATAGCTAACAATTATTTCTGTTTTGTATTTATTTGTGAAACCATTGACATTTAAAGACATTGCAGAAAGCATCATTGTATTAAACAGTTATTGTTCCCGCCTTTTATGTATAATACCTTTTTGTTAAATATCTATTTTCAGCTTTTGTGTTACATGCATGCACTGACTGGCAAGTTGAACTTTTATATAGTCGTTTCTTGTCACAGCCATTTGAGCCTACGTCACATCTTACAAAATTTTGTGTTTTAATGACAGCCCTCAAACAGAAAAACAAACAAACCTCCAATAACCCCCGAAAACCTATTAATTTAATACTAACACACAAAACTTTGAATATCTTCAAATATTGAAGTTTTTATCCTCCTAATAGGGACACATGTCCCAAACTGAAAGCCACACTCACAGACTTCAATTAACTTGAATGTAAGGTTATCCATGCTAAGACACATGGTGCAGCCTGTGCTTCGACAAAATGCTAACTGTTTTTTGTCTTATCTTTATAGCTCTCATAGCCAATCACTCTCCACTAGACTGTAACCAATTTCTCATTATCAGATTGTCTTCATGGAGACATGAGAACCCGATAGTCAATTTCTCTTTATCATATTGTTTCCATGGAGATATGATGGCCAGATACAGAACTGCTATTAAGCATACATTCATTTGCTAGAAAAAGGTCTCATAATATTCAATTTAATTTACTTGTTTATCTTAAAACTTGTTGCTAAATCAATCTAAGGTTCCTAATCTGGTCATTCCCCCATGCAAGAATGAGAAAAAGCACATTATATTTTCTTTTGACATGGTCTTTTAACCAGGCTTTTTTTTTTTTTTTTACATTGCAGTGCCTACACTTCTTAAAGCTAAATCAGAAGAAAGAGAGAAAGGAGAAAGGAAGAAAAAAAGGAACAGCAGAACAGAAAAAAAGAACAACACCTATTTACAATCCTCATTACACATAAAAATAACTGAGAAAATCTTACTTTATAGCATGCAAAGAAAACCATACACTACAAAAATAGTACTAATAAGAGAAAAAATAGTTAACTTTCTCCCCTTCTCTTTCCCTCCCCAATGCATTTTTCTGAACATTAATCACATAATGTACTATATATACTTTGTAGTCTCCACACGTCCAACAAATTCTGAAAAAGTCCAATATTTCCAGATTTTCTTGTTCTTTCATATTTCACAAATATGATCATTGCATAGTAATCCCACATTAAGTTACTGGTTTTATTACTGTTCATCGCAAATCTCCCAACTCATGTCTTTGCTTTACTTCCACTGTATTCTTGATTATTCTAGTCAAGACTAATGCTCCCTTCCTTCTTTCTAACATTTTCCTTTGAAACATTGGAAAAGGTTTCACAGGTACAGTCTCTCTGTTGTCTTTATTTCCAAAAGAACAAGAAGCAGAATCCCCTTCTGTTTCACAGCACACATTTTGTTGGATAAACTTTGTACTTCCTCCTTAGCATATACTTCATCAAAAAATGATTTTGTTCCTCCAGGGAAGAATACCTTGAAGACAGTCGGGTACACCAGTTTGAATCTCATACTTGCATCTCAACATTCCCTGAACAAAGGAATGAATTAATTCCTCTTCTACTTGCTGTAAAATGAGTAATCATTCTCCACAAACACTTTGCTGTCTCCCACTTTTGGAATTTTTTTATTTTTATTTTACTTTAAAGTTTTTATATTATTTTTGATTTACCCGAGGACAGTTTTAAGAGACATGTTTTGAATTGATGTGTTACTTTGCAGCTTTACAAAAATTTGCTGTGGTGGTCCCGTGAATGCTTAATACCCTTTGGATTATTTCAGTTTTATTGTTCGGCATCCACACGGGACTTTTGTTCTTACGGAGTTACCATTTTTTGATTTTCCTTCTAATGGTAGGATTGCATCTTCACTATTAAAGGTCTAGGTTGCTTTCTCATAGCCAGGTTTGGAGCATGCACATGATGTGTCCTTTCAACTAGCAACTCCTGCTGTGGAATACAAGTCCAGTTGCTTATTTGTGCTTTTATAAAATGAATGCAGTCTGTTCCTTCCAGCTTCTCTGGTATAGCTAAAAATATCAGATTTTCTATAGTTACTCTTCCTGAACAGTCTCATATTCAGCCAGCCTTTTCTTCATTTAAACCTCTGATTTTTGCAATTTTATCACCTCATCTAAATATCTGATTAAATCTTCTTCCATTTTTTCCAGCCTTTTGTTGTTTGTGTTGATATCCTTCATCAGTGTTTCGTTTATTTTAACCAGGTCTGGGTGCAGTTGTCTTACATCTTCCTGTAGGTTATTGGAAGTCATGCTTTTTGCTGAACAGCTGCAGAACTTTCTCCAATCAGTATTTCTTCCTCACATTTTGCAGCTGATTTTTTCCAGGTGCTTTGTATTTCTTTTTCCTGGCATCCAGTACACTTACTAGACAGTTACTGAAAATGTACCTATAAAGACAAAGGTCTACTGACCTTATCTGCTGAGTTTCTGTTTTCACACTGGGAGATCTAGAGTTAAGCTGCTCCTCTATGTGCAGCCATCTTGGTAGTCAATAGAAGTAAGATGTTAAGAAGTAAGATGTTAAACAAAAGCCACAAATCAATAATATCTGAAATCTAAACTCTGATATGCTTACTTCAGACATAGAGGAAGTGCTTAATATTTTTTTAAAACTTCATGATGATTTTAATAAACATAAAAATAATAACCCCGATGATTAAAACATTGGCAAGTATTTAAAGAAAAATGTTACTAATAAACTTAAGTAACAACAAGTACCTTTGCTGCATAAGCCTATTACCCTAATAGAAATTAAAAAATAACTTTAAAAAAGAAAAAATGGTAAAACTCCAGGGTTAAATGTTTGCTTCTCTGTATAAAATCTCTAAGTTTAGTAAAATGACTTATTCAGTCTGTTGGAGATGTAGTAAAGATGTTAAAGCTGATTGGATACATGTTTATGGATTGCAAAAAAATTAAATGTATATTGGGAAGAGAGAAATTAGTTTTTTAAGTGGTTATGGTCTGATAATTATTATTTAATTAGATCAATAATGCTAATGAATGTTTGACTTCCTTTATCTGTAAAAGCCAAACAATAAAAACTGTTCATTAGTCTCTTGCAGTAGCTAGAAAAGTTATTACAAAAATTGGAAATAGAATTCAATTCCTACATTCAAAGAATTTTTAAATTTAACAGCAATACTATATAAAAATCAAACAAACAATTTTATTTTAACTTATACAAACATAACTGCTACTATTACCCTAATGTTCTTCTACCTGCAGGAGATATTCAAACAAATCCAGGCCCCACTCAACATAACTCCACTATAGGTATAGTCCCACTAACCTATATGGCTCTGCCCCCTAAACAAACACATCTCCTTTTACTCAATAAACACTAGAAGTATATTACACAAGGTTAATGAGCTTCATGCTTGGATCTCAAGCCACACCCCTGATGTCATCACCCTAACAGAAACTTGACTAAAACTCCAACACCATGACAAAGAATCTCTCCCTCCTGGCTATAGTACACTGTGCCATGACTGCCAAAAGAAAAAGGGTAGTGGAGTTGCCATTGTTTACTCTAGCCACCTTACTCTGACAATTCCTAATAAAACTATCCTGTCCTTTTCCTCTGGTGAAATACTGACAGCCAACATTGTACTAGCACACATACCACCATCACAATAGTAGCAATCTACATTCCCCCGGGGGACAACTTACCCCTGCTGGAAAACATACATTCATACTTTTCTCAACATATTCCTAATGAAACCATTATTCTTGGTGATGTCAATATTAATTGGTTAACTCTCTGTACCCCAAATGCTTCCTTACACATTAACTTGTACGGCTTTACTCAACTTATCACTGATGCCACCCATGCCAACTTTCATACACACAGCACCCTTATTGACTGGATTCCAGTCTCACATCCCACTAAATATCACAATCCTGAAACCCTTCCCAACACACTTAGTGATCACTCCCCAATAAAAGTACTTAGCTATATCCCTCACTTTACTAAACAGCATAGATTTATCACATGCAGCAAGCTTATTAACTTCCACCCAGACACCTTTAAATCTCTTCTCTCTAAAGTAAACTGGAATTTCCTTACCCAACTCCCCCCTTGATGATGCTGTCCTGTCTTTCATCTCTACCTTTCTCACTATTCTTGACTCACTTGCCCCACTTCTCACAGTCCATATTAAATCTAATGTATCTCCATGGCTATCAAATTCCACCTGCATCCTAATGAAAAATAGAGAAAGAGCATGGAAAACATGGACCAAAACAAAGTTCCCTACAGACTTGTTAAAATACAAAGAACTAAGAAATCAGACCAAAAAGTGTATTAATAAAGATAAAAGAGACTTCTACTATAATCCACCCTCAGCCTTGAAATCTAACCCCCCAAAATTTTGGAGCTCATTAAACCATATACTACATCCTGGTGGTCCGTGCTCCCCAATCCTTGTCCTGATAAGAATCCCAAAGATACTGATTCCACCTTCAACACATATTTCATTGACTCTATATACAAACTATTCAACCCCAGTGCCAACTCATCTACCTTTAAAAATATTTCAGACCACTCTCTATCAAATCCCACCATACTCTCATCAAATTCTTTTCCCCCAAACCTGTACCCACTAGCTATGTCAAATCCCTACTCTCTAAACTCAAACCTTGCTTAGCTTCTACTGACAACATTCCTTCCCTTTTCCTTCATTTAGCTGATGACTCTCTTGCTCTCCCTGTATCTATCTTAATCAACCACTCCATTTCAGAATCCAAAGTCCCTTCCATATGGAAACAATTCTTCACTTTACCAATACATAAAGGAGGTAACTCCTCAGACATCACTAATTTTAGACCAATTGCCATCCTCTCTCCTCTCTCTAAAGTTCTAGAAAAATGCATACATAAACAAGTTATGCACTACCTACTCTCTGAAAATCTGCTCACACCTACTCAAAGTGGCTTTAGACCAAAGCATAGCACTACTACTGCAATCCTATCATTCCTTAATACTATATCCCTTGCCAGAGATAAGAACAAACTTGTCTCCTGCCTATTCTTAAATCTCTCTAAAGCTTTTGACACTATCTCTCACCCTCTCCTGCACAAACTAACCAGCCTTAACTCCCCTAATACTATTGCATGGTTTTCCAGCTACCTCACTGACAGATTTCAAGCTGTGGTGTGGCAATCTGCACTCTCACTTCCTCTCCCAGTTAAAAAGGGTGTCCCTCAGAGTTCCATCCTGGGTCGACTACTTTTCAACATCTTCACTAATCTTCTTTATTTTTCCTGTCCTCAGTCATCACTGGTCCAATATACTGATGACTCTACTGTCATCACTATTGCTGACTCTCCCTCCAAACTCATCTCTACAACACAGTCTTCCTTTAACTCAGTAGAAAACTGGAACTCTGATAACCAGCTTATCCTTAACCCAAAAAAAGCTAAGCTACTGCTTTTTCTTCCTAAAAACTGCAATCAGATTAAATCTACTTTTCACAATCCTGTCCCTCAATAGCACACACATCAGGGTGGAAACTAGCACTAAACTTCTTGGTGTCAACATTCATGACCAACTTAAATTCGATCTACACATTAACAACTGTATCAAGAAAGCTCATCAGAAACTAGGGCTCCTGTACCGCAACAAAAAGTTTCTCACCAGTGAAGCTAATGTAACTCTCTCTTATGCCTACCTCCTACCCAGTCTATTATATGGCTCTCAAATTCTTACTTGCCTCAACTCCACACTCCTTGCCAACCTTGAATTTACCTACAACAAGATAGCCAAATTTGCAGCCCATCAAACATACAAGTCACATCACTGTGTCTCACTTAAACACCTTAACTGGCTAGAACTACCTCACCAGCTTCTATTCCCTTAACTCCAGATCATCTACTCTATCATTTATCAGCCTTCTTAATGTCCTACCCTATCATCTGTCATCTGCCACTATTCACCTGCTAGATACCTCTGGAGCTCTAACCTAGATCTGCTACAAATCCACAAACCTAAATCTAAGAAAGGATGTATTCTCTATAGCTATAATCCTTCCAAGGCCTAGAACAAACTCCCACTAGAGATCAAGTCACTCAAGCAAATCAGTCAATTCTAGCTAGCCACTAAAGAATACCTGTTAAGCCAATGAACATAACTGTGTACCCACCCCCCTTAAACAGCTCATCAACCCTAACTGCACACCTCTATCTGCTCCCACCTTATGTAACTTTCTTTAACTTTTTAGACCTTGTCTCACATTAACTTCTCTATCCTAAGCACATCACATACATTCTTATCTGCATAATGTAAGATTTTACATCCGGTGACAAAACTATTGTTAGTCCTTCTGAATGATGCAGGATTCTAAATCTGACAGACATAATAATTAGTTTACTGTAGTAAATCCTTGTTTTTCATGTATATGTTGCTTTGAATATTTTCTGTAAACCAGTTGTTGATTGTTTACTTATTTTTGTAAATGCCAATCCGTAGAAGATGTGGAGTTTTTTTCCCCAGGCCTCCTCTGAAAAAGGGCTACTTAGCTCAGTTGGACAAACTCGGTCAACAAATGTAAAATAAATAAATTAATTAATTAATTTAATTAAAACTGGAAAAGAAGTGATCAGAACAAGATCTATAAAACATAATAAGACTTTTAGCAGTTAGGATAGCCATCAATTGTTGTTATCGAAATACCAAGATTCTTGATGTGGTAATTGTATAAGATTATGTTGATGATTCAATGTATTCCTAACATTGTATAACAGCATGTGATGTTGAATTTCTTCCTTTCTATGTACATATTGTAAATATGTTAAATTAATAAAAAAAGTCTTACAAAATAAATATTCCATTTTATTTCATCGAAATGCAAACTATCTATTAATGTCAGACTTTAAACTGAGAAAATAAAGATGGCAAGTTTCTTTCATATTCAGTGGTTGCCTGGCAGCATACTAAGTAAAGAAGGAGAGTAAATATGCCACATTGTTTGGGATGAATGAACACTAGCCCCTAATTCCAGACATTAAAATGAGCAGATGAATAGGGCAAGCTGCTTTCTAACTGCACAGCTAGTCACCCCCAAAAGAAAATAGATATTTTAATTTATTTCACACATATGCATACTACCCAACCATTAATGTCACTCTTTAAACTGATTAAATGAAAAAACTGAGTTACTTTTATCCACAGATTAGCTACCCCCCAAAAGACACAGCATAAATATTCAAATCTGTTTCACATAAATGCACACTAGGTATTAATGCCAGATTGAGCAAATGAAGAGTGCAAGTTGCTTTCATTCACAGCACAGCAGCCCCCCCCCCCCCCCACCACCACCACATCAGATTGCTTGTCAGGATATTAAAAAGAAAGAAAGAAATCTTCCAATTTGTTTCACAAAAAAAATTGACACTAGTTCCTAATTCCAGGCTTTCAATTGAGAAAATAAAGAGGGTAAGTTGTTTTTATCCTCAGCACAACTAGCCACCTCTCCCCCAAAAACAAAATAAATATCCCAGTTTATTTCACACAAATACTCAATAGCCCAGCTCTTAATGCCAGACTTTGAGCAAATGAAGAAGACAAGCTACTTTCATCTACAGGCAACTACCATTTCCAAAAAAAGAGAACATTGCAGTTTATTTCATATAAATACACACTAGCCCTTAATGGAAGTTCCAGATTTTAAACTGAGCAAACAAAGAATGAAAGTTGCTTTCATCCATATCACATCTAGCCCCCTCATAAAATCTGGTTGCCTGCCAGTATTTAACAAAATACTTATCCTGACTCCACTAATGCCCACAGAGTCAGCTAGCTAGATACACTTTTTAATACATGTGTGGGCTGCCTGTTCAATGCTTTCCCAATGAATCATGGGATGGCAACAAACAGAACGCTGTAAAGTTTTAGATAGGGTTGTAGTAGCTGTTGGCATGTATGTATTCTTTTCATTTAGGATACATTTCTTTATTTAAAAGAATAAATAAAACTGTCAGATATGAATATCTTACTATGCAAATTACAGGCAGAGGGTATATAAATGTAAATCCTCATGTTGTCTGTCATTTATATTTTTTTAAGAAAGAAAAATATGAGATTGATTGCTTATGTTCAACTAACTAAAATGAATTAAAACACATGATGAACTTAATAAAATATTTTGAATAAAAGTTATTTTCTTGGTTGGACATTAACCCCTCTGGGCCTGAGAGCCCTGGGCAAACCCTATTACAATTTTCCATTGACTATTTTGGGTTTTAGCATTTATCACACTTTTCTTTATTTGGTAGATTCATACCTCTCACAATAAATTACATTTGCCCTGTAGAATTTAATCTAACTATTAGATATGGTCTGTATCTCTAATACAGCAATCCATAGCAGTCCCAATAATTACCTTTTTTTTTTCACTGGTCATTGTAGGATCACATTCGGCTCTTAACCTGTATCTGATCAGCATGCTTGCATTTGGCTTTTTAAGACCGTATAATAATTGTATCATGCTTACCAATAACCCGCTACTATTCTCCATTAATGACACAGTCCTGGAGAGATGCAAACACTTCACTTCAAACTAAAGGCTAATCTTTCATCACAGTCCCCATTTAGTAAGCAGCACACTCATACTTCTCTCTCTCTCACACACACTCACACACAGACACACACACAGACACACACACACACACACACACACACACACACACACACACACACACACACACACACGCACACACACACACACACACACACACACACACACACACACACACACACACACACACACACACACACCACACATTTCTGCATTCAACTCACCCACCCCCATGAGTCATCAGGGATGCAAGTCTAATCTGTAAGATCCATAAAGTCCACACCTACCCACGGCAATGTTTTGGTCTTACGTGACTCCACAGTTAGACCTACAGTAGCCATCATTACTAGGTTGAACAAGAACAGGCTAATTGTAAGCTGTCCTTCCAGAGAGGGATCTGTATTGGAGTGAGGGCTGTTAAGTCCCTCCCTCCTGGTAAATACTAGTATGACCTCACTCATCACAGCATCATGAGGACACAGTGTTGCTTGTTCCGCATATCTCTAAAGCTCAGAAGACACTGGTCTTGAGTAGTATCCATCCATCATCAAGCATGATTCTGCAATTCAAAGATAAAATCATTTCTTTTAACAACTAGCTGAGTAGTTTCTGTCATTCTAGAAGGAACCAGCAAGTGTCAGCATGGGTGGACTTGGTCGATATGTCTTCCTGCTTCACCAGAGATGGCTTGCACCTTTTCTGCAAGGTTTTACATAATGTGTAAAGCTTTTAGTGGCTCCAAATATTCTTTTGCAGGCAGAGTCCCTCTCCTAGACAATCTGAAGTAGAAAGTCCTAATTTGAATTATATCAAAAAGGCTCTACTCAGTTATAGAGGTCTACACAAAAACACACATGAACTTGTGACCCTTGTAACACTCAAGCACATTCATAACTGTGTATTTAGAGGCTTTGTTTCTTTATAGTGAGAACACGACTTCTCTTCTTGAGTTCGGTTCTTATATATAGGTTCATAGGTTCGTACTAGGCTATCTGTCCTAGGGCATTTACAAGCCTAGCCAGAGTGTGTTTGGCTTTCTCCACCCTTTTAAATGAGTTTATTGTGCCCTTGAAGTTAGTTTGCTGTGCCTCTGTCTAGTAGTGACACAAAAGTAATCCCCAGGGTAAACCTACAATCTCCCATCCACTCGTCAAGATTCCTCTTGAAGAGAGTCAGTGAAGGGCTCTGCCTAACATGGACTGGGATCCTATTCCTGAGTTAAGGGAGCCTCTGGGTTATGAATCTGTCCCTCCAGCATGTCCTATTTATTTCTGTGCTGAGGTTCAAGTCCCTCGAGTGCGTGGCTCTGAGGGATTTGGATTTTCTGAGGTGGAGCATGTCCATTAATTCCGGGTTGGACATGACTTTATACGTCAGGCATAGATCGCCTCTAAGTAGGCGGTATGCAACTGAGTAGAGCTGGAGTTTCTTTAACCGAGCAGCATATGGCATTTGCTTGAGACCCTTGATCCTCTTTGTGATGTACTTTTGGGGTCTTTCCAGTTGCTGCAGGTGTCGGGTGAGGTACATTTCAAATGGGGCATTGTATTCAATTATGGGCCTGATGAGAGATGAGTAAAGGGGCACGATGACCTCCCTTGATCTAGATGTGAATCCTTTCATGATAAGGTGGGCTATATAGAAGGTCTTTCTAACCACTTTGGCAAAGTGGTTGTCGAAGGAGAGATTACTATCAACTTGGGTCCCCAGGTCCCTAATTACTTCTTCCATACTTAATGGATTACCGCCTATGTGGTAATTTGTGGGCACTTTGTTTTTGCCAAAGGGGATGACAATACACTTTTTGGCATTTAGCTTCAGGCCATGGCTCCGTCACCAGTTATCCGTCTCTATGAGACCCTTTTGGAGGATGCTTGTGTCAGCTGGAGAGTCGATTATGGCGCCCAGTTTGCAGTCATCTGCTAACTTGGTCAGCCATAGTCCTCCCGTGTTTGCCTGAACCACAGAAAAATATATACCGAACAAGAGAGGTCCCAGGACTGAGCCTTGTGGGACGCCACTTGTAACTGGTTTAGAGTCTGACATGGCTCCAGCTATTCTGACCATGTGGGTTTTGTCCTTGAGCCAGTTTGCAACCCATCTTATGACATAGGGGTTTATATTTAAGCTGGAGAGCTTGTCTATGATGCCCGAGTGGGGTATTGTGTCGAAGGCTTTTGCGAGGTCCAGGTAGGCTGTGTGGACTACCTTCCCTTCATCAATAGCCTTGGTGACTGTTTCAAAGAAATCAACCAGGTTCAAGAGGCAGGATCTGCCCTAACAAAGCCAAACTGGGTAGGATCCAGTGTCTGTAGGTCACCAATGTCTTTGTTTATGAGTTCCATAATGATCCTCTCCATAGCCTTACAGACCAGGCTAGTCAGGCTTATGGGGTGGTAGTTTCTGGGGTCAGTTGAGGCACCACCTTTGTGGAGTGGGACCACTGTTGCTGTACGCCATTCTTTGTGTACATATCCTGTATTAAGGCTGAGATTGAACAGTAGCTTTATGTGAGGGTTTAGTTTTTCTTGGAGTTCATGTAGGGTGCAGCCCAGGACACTGTCTGGTCCCATTGATGCTGTGTTCTTTGCTTTGGAGAGAGCGGCTCTCACCTGTGCATCTGAGATGTCATGGAGGCAGCACTCTGCTGGGATAGATATTTGCTCTTTTGGGGGGAAGGGGGGGAGTTTGCAATGAACCTGACTGCCAGGGTGTTGGCAATGTCTGTGGGTTCAGTGTATTTTTTGTCGTTTTGGACTAACTCTGAGCATATCTGGGAGTTGCCACCTGGGTTCCTAACATAACTAAAGAAAGCTTTGTGATTATCTTTAGTGTCCTGTGCAATTTTTTTCTCGAAGCTGACCTTGGATGATTTTATGAGGGACCTTAGTTTTTTGCTAGTACTGATCAGAGATGCCTTCCCTTTTAGGGATCTTGCTCTATCATGTAGTAGCTTCCTCCTTCTGTTGTATAGCCTATTTATGGCTGGGGTCCACCAGGCAGGACGCCTGCCCTTGGAAGATTGGGTTTTGGTTTTATCTGGGATTGCACAATCCATGCATTCCTTGAGGTGTCCATAGAATGCATTTATAAAGGATTCTGTAGTTAGGGTCGTATTTTCCACTGGCCCGGAGGTTAAGAAGGATTCCACCTCTGTTTTGAGAAGAGTGAAGTTTGCTTTTGAGAAGTTTTTCACTGTGATTTTCTGGGATGGGGGTGGGGTCGGGATGTGGATATCCAGTGCAATTAATTTATGGTCCGATCTTACCAATGAGGGGTATACCTCTGGTGTGGAGCATAGAGACCCCATATTGGTGATGATCAGGTCCAGTATGTTTTCCCCTCTTGTGAGAGTGGTGACTAGTTGTTCCATAGCATTTGAGTTTATAAATTCCAGGAACTTTTGGGCTAGGGTGTTGGGGCTTGAATAATGCTCCCAGTCTATGTTTGGGTAGTTGAAGTCGCCCATTATAATGGTGTTTGGAGAGAACTTCATATTCTCCAGTGTTTTCAGGAAAGCCGAATGGGGTTCCTACATTTGGGAGGGTGGTCTGTAGCAGGCTACAAATTGGAAGGCCGTTTTTCCCACTGTTAGTTGCACATGGATGGTCTCCGATGCTTCGTGCAGTGCCACTAACCTGGAGGTGTGGGTATCTTTGATGTATATGGATACTCCCCCTCCTTTTGTGGTTCGGTCCGAGTTTTGAGGCTGAAAAGCATGGTATGAGGTATAACCTGGTAGTACTGAGGTTCTCTCGGGAGCCTTGAATCAGGTTTCTGTCACTGCACAGATATTGATGTTCTCCATTGTGAGGAGAGTCTCGAGTACATGTATTTTGAGGTTTAGACTTCTGGCGTTAAGTAGCATTACCCTTAGTTTCTTTTTCCTTGTGTTGTCTATGGAGCTGGGTTTGTCTTTCGACCCTTGCCTAAAAAAGGCACTATGGGGGTAGCAAGAGCCTTTGCTAGTATCCGAAAGCCCAGGGGTGACATCTGCAAGCCGTCCCTGATGAAGCAACGTGGCTTGTCGAGCATGTCATCCCAGGCTGACAGACACTGGATCCCCTTTGAATGACACCAATACTTTAGCCAATTGTTAAAATTGATCATTTTGTCTTTATACTGTGGCATCATTCTTGGTGAGGGTAAGATGCTACTCAAGGTCAGGGTCATACCGGCCTGGGCTACATGATCAGAGAGCTCCTCAATGTCTCTTTTCATGTAGTCCAGCGAGGTACGTCTCAGGTCATTCACACCAGCATGGACAATGACTGAGTCATATTTGTACTTGCTTTGGAGTGACCTGAGTGCTTGTGTTATGTGGCGGATCCTAGCTCCCGACAGGCAGCTCACTGTGACCTTTTCTTAGGAAAGGCAGGAAACAAGGATTTTTTTGTTTTTTTCTTTTTTTCAAAGCAGAAACAGTAAAAACAGTACAGAAATTGCTTAACACAGGCTAGCGTACTTGAGTGAGCAGCCTCAACAGGTAAAATTCAACAAAAGACAAACTTTAAAGTGCAGGTAAAATACTTAGCTAAACAAGCTTTAAACAGTCAAAAACAGCAGATTTAATTCGCTTTCGTCGAGAGAAGATGCTCGCAGTTAATAGCAGGAAAATATACTTAAATCAGTTGATAGTCACTCTTTTTCGCCTCTCTGCTGCTAGCACCACTCTGCAGGACCACGAGGAGATTTTGCTGAGTTGGAACAAGCGAAAAACCGCGCCAAAGCGGGTTTTTATACAGGGGACTTGAAAGAGCTAGAAATTAGCCCAAAATGGCCAATAGACTACAAGATTCCTTGCTGAGATCACTCCTTCAGGGACAGATAGGCTGCTCAAAGCTCCCCACTGCCACTGGTGAACAGAGAAGCTTCCTTCTATCCAAGTAAGGAAATGGGCAACACAGGAACTATACTAAAGTCCAGAATACAGCAATGTCTGTATTAGGGCCTATTCTAGGTCAGGAAAGGTGGAAAACAAGGATTTTTTTTGTTTTTTTCTTTTTTCAAAGCAGAAACAGTAAAAACAGTACAGTAATTGCTTAACACAGGCTAGCGCACTTGAGTGAGCGGCCTTCATTGGCCACAATAATTACCTAAATGTTATAGATAAAAATCACCTTCCAACCTAACATTAATTTGATAGTTGATTTCAACTAATTATTAATCAAATGACAAACCTATACCACTGATAACAAACATGCCCAGCATTTTCCTAGACTTTGTTAATGCCAACCCTCAGGAACAGATTGTCAATCTTCCTACTAGAGGTCCCAATATTCTTACTCTTGTCCTTATATAGATGGGTCCTTCTTGTACCACACTCTATGTCTCCTCCTTCCTTCTAGCTAAATCTAATCATAAATCCATTATATTCTCCATTAAAACTGATGGTACCCACATTCAAAATACCACTGTATTTACAAATGTCTCAAAAGCAAAAATGTTACAACTCACCCTTTACAAAATGTTTTCATTGTCAAACTTGTCACCCACTCCTTCAGCGTCTACTCACACTTAAATATTGCATTGAGCACACTGTATATATCTACTCAAAATATAGTGGGAAATTTAAGAACAAACTTCTAAGATGAAATACTTGTGTCAATAGATTGTTTAACAAAAGAAAGCAAAAAAAATCCTCACTTCATACAATAATTCCTCCTGTCTGAAAAACACATTGGAACAGGCTAGCAGCAATCTTTAATATAAATTTAGGATAGCTGCTTTGGCTAAAGGTAACCATAAATTCCTCGTCAGCTATGTCATGAGGCTAAGTAGTAATACCCAAGTTTGTTCTGTGTTTGTCTAAAATAACACTAGCCACTCAGATCCCAAAGAAATAGTTAACACCCTGCAGAAAAAATGAACTACAACTTTGTCATGCCCAGCATTCACCTGTCCCTCCTATCTTCCAACCCTTCCTAGTATTACCATAGACCCAATTCGTATCAGCCCTACCCAAAGCTATGAGTACTAATTCCATTGGCTGACCCAATTCGTCTCAGCCCTATGCAAACCTATGAGTACTAATTCCATTGGCTGACCCAGTTCATATCAGCCCTACCCAAAGCTATGAGGACTAATTCCATTGGCTGACCCAGTTCATATCAGCCCTACCCAAAGCTATGAGTACTAATTCCATTGGCTGAGCCAATTCGAATCAGCCCTACCCAAAGCTATGAGTACTAATTCCATTGGCTGAGCCTGCCCTTAATCCTATTTTAATCTCAGCCTCTAAACAGGTTATGTACCTGATGTTTGTAGAACTGCCACTGTGATGCTATTATACAAAGGCAGCCTTGACAAGCAGTTGTAGATCAGTAAATCTCATGGAGACAGATCTCATTATATCTGAGCTCATTAATACCAGACATAGGAAACCTCTTGTTCCTTGACACAAGCAAATTAAGCTTTGTTAAGATCAGATCCTCAATCGTTAACCATATAAACTTCTCTGAAAATATCACTGAAGCCATGGACTCCATTTGTACTGCTTATCCAGACTTAGCTAAACCCTTTAATGCAACCACCTATGCAACTGTTATTAAATTTACTAAACATAAGGTAAATCTTATGTTGTCCGATGGATGGTTAATTATTTAATAGACAGAACCCGCATAGTGAAAATTGCAGAAGTTTCCTCTAAATGTAATAATATTATTAAAGCATCTAATGGTGCTTAGTGCTGCACTCTATCCTTTACATTTATATATGCATTTATTAATTCATGTATTTACTTAAATGCTAACTGGTGTGTAGCACTGACCATTTTCACATTATCCCAGGATAAAAACAGACTGAAATGATCATAGGTGAAATACAACAGTTTGGAAAGTTATACAGAAGAAGATAAGAATGTATATACATATAGATAGATATGGATAGATACATAGATATAGATATACAATGAAATGAAAGAAAGCTGTTAAAATGACAGAGTACAAAAATACAATATATATCCTAATATTTCAGGCTTGTGTTTATCTGTGTATGCTGACAACTACAAACTGGGTCCGATTACCAGCTCTCCTTCCAATACAAATTAATTCAGCAGGGGCTTGACTATGTTAACTCATGATTTACTAACAGTGGTCTTTAGTGAAATGCAAAACAGGCACTGATAAATACAATGTTCTGATCTTCCGTCATATAAATAACACAGCACCACCAAATGGGTACTGTCATCAGGTCTTTAGCACTTATGTTGAAAACTCATTATAATTTCAACCATAATTTATTCACAATAGTTCAGAAATTCTTCTGTCTGGTGCAACTAATTCCCAAAATCCTCATTACCTAGAGGAAAACAGTTTTTGTACTTGCTTTCCTCACTTGCTTAGAAAAAAACAGCTCTTGTACTCACTTTCCTCACTTGTCTAGAGAAAAATAGTTTTTTATTCAAGCATGTCCAAGGGTCAGCTCCCAGTGTTCTCTCCTGTCTATCTGATGAATCTGGGCATCTTGAGGCAATGTAGCAATTGCCTCATGTACACAGACAACCCTCTCCTCCTACCACCCAACACTACAACCTGTGAGAGATGTACTTATCTAGCCAAACTGGAGGTAAAGCTCTCTCCAACCAAGACTGAACTTGACAGTAAAGAGGAGAAGGTAAGCACTTGCACCACACCACATGCATTACATAGTCCCACTAAACCTACACCACCAAAATCCACACATAGAAACACAAAAACATTCACGGAGGCTCTCAATAATAATCGGCTCAAGCAACAGAGACCTCCAAAGCAGAAAAGCAAGCAACCTCCAACTCCCAACACAACCCAAATGACACATAGCCCACAGACTCAGTGTGCCACTCAACCACAGCCCATAAGGCAAAACAACTTACCCAACACACTAGTCATAGTTGACTCTATAGTCAGGCACACTGATGTCCCATTCACCAGGCTAAAGAAGGAGAAGGTTACTGTCAGCTGCCTGTCGGGTGCCAGGATCCACCACATAACCCACACACTCAGGTCACTCCACAACAAGTACAAATATGACTCTGTCATTGTCCATGCTGGTGTGAACGACCTGAGACGTACCTTCCTGGACTACATGAAAAGAGACATGGAAGAGCTCTCAGATCTTGTAGCCTAGGCAGGTATGATCATAGCTCTGAGTAGCATCATACCATCGCCCATAATGATACCGCAGTGCAAGGAGAAAATGATTGACTTCAACAACTGGCTAAGCTCCTGGTGCCATTCTAAGGGGATCCAGTATCTGTCTGCCTGGGACGACATGGTCGACAGACCATGATGCTTTGCCACAGATGGCCTGCACCTGTCACCCTTGGAATTCCCGATACTGGCTAAGGCTCCTGCCATCCCTATAGTGCCTTTTTTAGGAAAGGTTCAAATGACAAATTCACCACCATAACAGGAGCAGGCAAGCAAAAACTGAGGGTAATGCTACTCAGTGCTAGAAGTCTAAATCTCAAAATGCACTCCCTCAATGCACTCCTTAAAATGGAGAACATCGATATCTGTGCAGTGACTGAGACCTGGTTCAAGGCTCCAGAGACCACCCTGCATTACTAGGCTATAAGTCATACCACACATTTCGGCCATCTAACCTTGACTGGAACATCAAAGGTGGAGGTGTGTCCATATTCATTAAGGATATCCACACCTCCAGGTTAATTGTGCAGCATAATGCATCCAAGGTTATCCAAGTGCAACTAACTCTGGGCAAAACTGCAATCCAAATTGTAGCTTGCTACAGATCCCCCACCATGTCCCAGGATTCCCACTCCTCTTTTCTTGATATACTGGAAAATATTAGGGTTCAACCAAACACCCTAATAATGGGTGATTTCAACTACCCCACTATTAACTGGGAAAACTATTCATGTACCAACTCCTTTGCTCAACGCTTTCTGGAATTCATAAATTCCAATGCCCCGGATCAACTTATCCACACCACCATCATGGACAACAATATCCTAGACCTAGTCATTACCAACATGAGTGACCGGTGTTCCACACCTGAAGTCAAATCCTTGTTAGTCAGATCTGACCATAAGCTAATCACCCTAGATATCCACATCCCGTTCCCACCCCCCATTAAGGAAACCATGGTAAAACATTTCTCCAAAGCTAACTTCATGCTTCTTAAGACAGAAGTGGTGAACTTCATGACACCCATGCAGATGGACAATACAGTTACGACTGCTGAATCCTACACAAATGCACTCTATAAGCACTTACATGAGTACATGGATTGTGCTATCCCAAACAGAACCAAGACGCTATCCTCCAAAAAAGGAAGCCAATCTGGTGGTCCCCTGCCATAAACAAACTCTACAACAGGAGGAAGAAACTATTGCAAAAGAGAGTAAAATCCCATGAGTGGGGGAGCTCCCTGTTTAGCCGCAGTAAGAAGCTGCGATCCCTTATAAGATACTCCAAAGCTAGCTACGAAAACAAAATTGCCACTGATTCTAGGGACAACCACAAAGCATTCTATAACTATGTCAAGAATCTCAATGGCAACACCCAGATCTGCTCTGAGTTACAGCACGAAAATTACAGAACCAACTGATATTGCCAATATCCTGGCAGATAGGTTCAGTGCTAACTTTACCCCCGTCTCACCCCCTAAAGGTCCCATGTCTATGCAGGAAGAATGCAGAGTCACTGTAATCACAACTATGCAGGTAAAAGCTGCACTCTCTAAAGTCAAAAACACAACATCCATGTGACTGGACAATATCTCAAGCTGCATTTTACATGAACTTCAGAACAAACTGGCTCCCCACCTAAGTATCATGTTCAATCATAGCCTCACATCAGGTTTGTGCCCATTGAATGATGCACAGCAACAGTTATCCCACTCCACAAAGGGGGAGCCACCACTGATCCCAGGAACTATCACCCTATTAGCCTGATGAGCCTGGTCTGTAAGGTCATGGAATGTATCATCATGGAACTCATAAACAAAGACATTGGTAACCTCCAAACTCTGGACCACACCCAGTTCGGGCTTGTGAAAGGCAGATTATGCCTTCTGAACCTGTTTGACTTCTTTGAGGCAGTCACCGAAGCCGTAGACGAGGGTAAGGTGGTTCACACCACCTATCTTGACCTCGCCAAGGCTTTTGACACCATCCCCCATTCTGGAATTATAGCTAAACTCACTAAACTAGGTATAAATCCCTACATCACAAGATGGGTTGCCAACTGGCTCACTGACAGAACCCACCACTGTAAAAGTTGCAGACTCCAAATCTGACTTCAAACCAGTGACAAGTGCAGTACCACAGGGTTCAGTCCTGGGACCTCACCTGTTTGGTATCTACTTCTCTGAAGTACAGACTAACACAGAAGGCCTTTGGCTAATGAAGTTCACAGATGACTGCAAACTAGGAGCCATAGTCGGGTCCTCAAATGATGTGGACATCCTACAGCAGGGCCTCACTGAGACTCATGCCTGGTGTCAGAGCCATGGTCTCAAGCTCAATGCCAAAAACTGCATTGTCATCCCCTTTGGTAAAAACTCTGTACCCATGAACTACCACATAGGCCGCAGTCTACTTAATGGCGAATGTGTAATAAGAGACCTTGGGACCCAGGTGGACAGTAGTCTCTCCTTTGATAATCACATCGCCACAGTAGTCAGGAAATCCTTCTACGTGTCATACCTCATCACAAAAGGGTTCTCATCCAGGAAAAAAGAGATAATTGTTCCCCTCTACTAGACACTCATTAGACCCATTATAGAGTACAACACCCTTTTTTGAATGTACCTCACAAGACATCTGCAGCAGCTGGAAAGGCCACAGAAGTTCCTCACAAAGAGGATTACTGGCCTCAAGCAGATGCTCTACACTGACCGTCTCAAAAAACTCCAGCTTTACTCTGTAGCATATCGCCTACTCCGAGGTGACCTCTGCCTAACATATAAAGCTATGTCAAACCCAGAGCTGTTGGACATGCTACACCTAAAGAAATCCCAATCCCTCCGAGCTACATGCTCTAGGGACCTAAACCTTGTCACCACAATAAACAGGACATGCTGGAGGGATAGATTCCTGTCCCAGAGACTTCCCATACTCTGGAACAAGCTACCTGTCTATGTCAAGCAAAGTTCCTCATTAGCACTCTTCAAGAAAAATCTTGATGAGTGGATGGGAAATAGGGAATACACCCCGGGGATCACTTCTGTGGCTCTGCTTGATGGGGCTATAGGAAAATAACTTTCTTGGGTGGCGTAAGCCAGGGAATCTTGGCTAGGCTTACTTAGGCCCTTGGGCTGATAGCCTAGAACCTACGTATGAACATATGAACCGACTACTTCTACACCTGAAGAAGACAAAGTCCCCCTGTAATCATCTTTCATGAGGCCCATAACCAAATTTAATACTCCTGACAGTATCTGACATTCTAATTAGAATGCTCAACTTGAAAGGCCCCAAAGATATTTTATCAAAACTTAAGTTCTTCAAGTTACCCAAACAGAATAGAATTTATCTCCTTGTATTCAGTCTCATACTAAATCTTTCACAGTGACCATTGTCTTGTTTTTGAGCCATGAAAGCCCATGTCCTATTTAAACTCTTTTACCTCAATAGAATCGAGAGCTCTTCAAACAGCTGCATCAAAGATCTCATCCTTCATCAGTGAGACAAATGATTAACCCAATGCATTCCATGACTATGGAACAAACTCCCCATACATATCAAGTCAAGAAGTACCCTGGCCTCTTTCAAATTTAAAACTGGGTGGAAAGTCATAAATTTATTACTAGGTTATCCTGCATGGCCCTTCCTGACGAGGAGGTGAAAACTATTTAATTACATAGTAATTGAAAGGGCTTAACTGACAAAACTCTTAATGGTCTTAATGATTTCCTGCCAGCATCTGCCTATGAGCCTATGTATAATAATTGTATATCTTGCAAAGCCTTATAATGTACAATATTTCCTTCACTTTACAATTACTTTTTATTTTTATTACTTTATTTATTAGCCCAGGTAGGTGGGCTGGGCTGTGAACTCTTTTCAGTAACAGCCCTAACACAATGGCAATTCAGCAATACAGAGGATTTCAGAAAATTACAAAGCAATGCAATGCTTAAATGACAAGACACACAATGTGATACACAGTTTTTACATAACTCAACATAATGTATGAAGCACAGTTTAGGAAAATAAAATTTTAAGAAATGATTAACATACAGCTGAATCTCAGAAAATACTATTGAAGGCACTTAGTAGCACTACAAAAATAAAAATAAAATATTGAAATATATTTGCATACACACAATTCTATTAGCTACCCTGGACTTCTAAGGATCACTTTTGTAATGAATTATTGATCGGCATCTTTTATGTATAGTCCTTTTTTAATTGATAAATTTCATCTCTGTAATTTTCTTAAATCGTGTTTTGGATTAAGTTGTATAAATTCACTCACATAGCTCAGACGAAAGTGGTACATAAATGACATGTTAAAATTATAATAGGCATTTGGTGAAAATAATATTAAAAAGCTACTTTTTCTTCTTTTTCATCATCTTCCATTTCAACAAACTGAATGTTGTGCAGGATTATAGCTTTAAATGTGAAATTTTTTTGAGTAGTCATTTTACGGACCTTCTGTCTATCTGCTGTATACCATTGCATAGTTTCATGTGTGACTGTTGTTTCACAGTCATTTCTGCAAATCAAATGTTATCCAGTTTACACAGATGCAGTTTCATAGTTTAGGAGGTGGTAGTTCGTTGATGGTTTGTTGAAAATTTGAGCTCAAAATGGTAAGCTTGTAGAGTTACAAACACTTTTTGAAAGTAATTAGAAATTTTTTCATGTTTTATTGGCTTTGCAGTGGAGCTCTTGTGTTTACATTTTATGTGGCAAAATGCTTCCATTTGCCATTTCTGAAGATATTTACTTTTTTCTTAAAGATACGTAGAACTTAACTGTATAATTTTCTTCCACTGCATGTCTAACTGAACATGAGATAGCCACCACGTGAAAGACATCCACAAAGCCTTATTTAATTATGTTACAAATCTGTCTAGCATTGTGTAGAGCTGATAACAAATGGTATCACACACTCAGACAGAGACAACATAGCCAATCTACCAGCAGACAAAGTGAGCTCAAACATCATCCCCCTTTCCTGTCCAGTATTCTCAGATCACATACCCACACTTAAACACCCCTCAGATCTCTCAAGAACATGTTCTCAAGGTACTATCTAAAGCCAAGAATACTCCATCTATGATGCTAGATAACTTACCAGGATGCCTGCTGGTGAGCCTGAAATATGACTTGTCTGATCCCCTACAGAAGCTAATCAATATCAGTCTCAAAATAGGCTTTGTGCCAGATAAATAAAAGACAACAGTTATTCACTTGCACAAAGGTGATGCTTCTGTTACAGATCCATAAACCTGATCAGCCTCATCTGTAAGGCTATGGGAAAGATCATTATGGAATTAATGAAAAAGGATATATGCTACCGACAAACTCTCAACCCAATCCAGGTCAGATTTGTTAAGGGTAGGTCCTGCCTACATAACCTGGTCAACTTCTTTGAAAAAGGTACTGAAGCAATGGATGAGGTTAAAACAGTGTGCACCACATATCTAGACCTTTCAAGGGTGTTTACACCATCCCACTCAGATATCAAATATAAACTCTCCCGGCTAAATGTCAATCATTACGTGACTCACTGGATAGCAAACTGGCTCATAAATAGAATGCAGGAAGTTAGGCTGGGAAGCTTTACTTATCACTAGTTGTCTACCTAGGGTTCTGTCTTTGGACCACTCGTCTTCAGCATTTACTTCTTAGAGGTCAAAGATAATGTTAGGGGTTTGTGTCTGTCCAGGTCTGCAGCTGGCTGATCAAGTCTGCAGACAACTGCACACTTGGTCTAACATAAACTCTCCAGAGAACACCAAGATCTTCTAAGATGGCCTATTCCCCCCAAAAAAATTGCTAGTGTCAAAACCATACAGTAAAACTTAATGCCAAGAAGTGTATAATCACATCCTTTGGCAAGTATGACTTCCCTTGTAGAACATTGGCAACACACCTCTGAAAATTGATCTCTTAGTGAGGGGTCTGGAAACGTTAACATTTCAATGTCCTTTGAATACCCTATATAGAGTGTTTTAGGGAAGTCCATGGTCATGGCATAGCTTATATAGAAAGGTATTATGTCCTGGCCCAGGGATGTAATTGTCCCCACTGTAATCAGCACCCACTAAGCCAGTCACTGAGTATAATGGTTCACTTTGGTGTATATGTGTCTGAACACTTGTCACAAATGGAACAACTACAATGCTTTCCTCACAGGAAAAAAAAAATCAATGGCTTGAATCATAAACACTATGCAGACCATTTCAAAGCTGTCACCTTTTTTCTCACTATAATACCAGTTACTAAGAAGTGCCCTCTGCTTTGTGTTTAGAACTTCAACAGACCATATTCTGTCAGACTTATTACACATTTATAAGTCCAATTATCTAGGGATCCCAGTCTGTTTTGCAAAATAAATAGAACATGCGGAACTGACACCCCAATCCCTTGTGCGAAAATGGGAAGAAGTGTTTGTGGATAGATGGATGGACCTATAGTAGACTTTGTGATTACATTTTCAACCTTATAAGTTAAACTTTGGAATTTTATTTCAGGTCGGTCTTCCATAATCAATATTTCATAAAGTAGTTTCAGTTTTAGGACAGCTTTAGCAACTCAATGTCTCAGGATTCCTGTATTTTAGTTGATATTTTTTTCCGTTTTATTTGCCTATCTTTACTAACAGCAGTGATAACATGTTCTTTGTAGCTTAGTTTGTAGTAAGCAACCAGCGCAAGATGTTTCCTGCTGTTTTTCAGATGAAACAAGTACAGAAACTGGAGAGGAAGTCTCTGATCTTTAGAACCATTACAAAATAATATGAGGTGAGTTTTTTAATTTAATAACATATTAGTTTCTTTTTTAAGTCAAGGAGTACTAGAACCAAACTACAGGTTTTTAGTTTATTTACTGATGTTATTTGAGGTGTATAGGGTGGCCACGGTGGTGCAGCGGTTAGCGTTGCCACCCCACAGTAAGAGGTTCTCTGGTTCGATCCTCGGCTGGGGTGCCTTCTGTGCGGAGTCTGCGTGTCCTCCCTGTGGTCGCGTGGGTTTCCTCCGGCTGCTCCGGTTTCCTCCTACATCCCAAAGACATGCTGTAGGTGGATTGGACACTCTAAATTGGCCCTTGGTGTGAGTGTGTGCATATGTGTGCCTTCTGTGGAAGGTTGGGCACCGGGCTGACAACTTGACACTGTAAAACTCCACTACCAATCATGTGCGGACAGGTGATCCACTGTGGCGACCCCTAACCAGGAAAAAGAAGTTATTTGAGGTGTATAACAGTGCCAAATTATGAGTCTTTTCATTCATTTCTAACATAGACTCTGTTATGCTTTCAGTCACACTGTCTGTGGAAAATATGGACAGTAAAAGGGCAAAAATGCATCTTTATGAGAATCTAGTCTTAGAAGACTAATGTGTGTAAACAGCATTTTGCAAGACAGCATTGCACATCAAAACCATCTGTCTTTAAGCATTTGAGAAGTAATTTATTATTCACCTCTCAAAAGCTGTGGAAAATACAAGATAAATGGTCACTTTGTACAAGCTTTTATCTCAGCAAAAGGGTCTTTATCAATGGGTTTTATGATAACTGTGCTGGTTCCACTGCCTGCCCTGACACCATGTTGGGTTTATGGCAGAATGTGGTATTGTATATAATGTGGATGATACTGATCAATTTGATGGATGTACCACTTTTGTAGAACAGTAATTACTGGACAGCATAAGAGTCACAATGATTACAAGGTGATGAAGGTATACCAGACTTCCCTATCCACTCCAACTGAATACAAATTATCCTGTGGGATCTGCACATGTTCTGATGCAGTTTAAATAGGTCTATCTTGAGGACTCCACCCAATGGACTGTGTCTGGTACACCTACTAGAGGTGGGCAAGCTAGAGCCGGCTCAAGCCTTGCTGAAGCCTAAGTATAACCTCAGGTTTAGCTTATGATCCAGCAGCTTGAAGAGCAGATAAAAAGTCAAAACACAATTGCAAGTTTTTTTTCTTTGAGAGTAACTGTTTTTTAAGAGTAACTGCTGACTGCTAGTTCCAGATCAGACCAGACCTGCAGGCTGAGTGTGCTTTCCATTAGGTCCAGTCTGTGTATTTCAGCATTGTGATTGGTTGGAATGCCAGTGAGGGTGGTGCCACAATTCTGAAAAGGAAGAGGAATTAAACGTTTTTTATGGGAGAGGACAAGTGCAAGATGTTGAAATTGGACAATTCTTTTATAAAATATTTGCAGCTCATTTTTAGGATGAGCGGTGCATTATTTCCTTTACACCAGAGTGTTTGTGTACTACCACAGATGGAGAGGAGCCTATTTCAGTGTGTGAAAAAAGGATCAGGAGGTCTTTGAAAGCATTACCAATGCTAACAAAAGCATGGGACGCATTCTTTTGTGTTTCTATATTTTTACTGAGGTAAGCCCCAGTCTCTCAATATTCACTGATTTCAGCTCAATACTATGAATCTAGGAGAGCATCTCAGCCGTAAAATGTGTTCAAGAGCAACATGTTGAAATTACTATGTTATTATAGCTGTTTTTTTTTCTTCCATTTTCCTCACCATCAAGTGTCAGAAATATGCACACAACAGGGCTGTCTTTTTGGGGAAGGGGTGTTAGGGCGTCTTGTACCAGAAACCCCAAGGTCATCGAATACTCACTGCTGACAAATGAAAGTGTTATGACTTATTGGGGATGTTGCATGTGTTCACCAATCACAAACTAAAACAGCAAAATGTTATATGTGACAAATTAGTGTACAGAAAGGGGCTATCCTTTTTGGGGCCCATTCCTCTCAACTGTCCAGACCTTTGCAGAATGTCAAGATTTTTGCCTCATATTGTCAGTTCATTCCTCATAAAATTTTAATTTTTCTGGCAAATTACTGAAGA
>NC_056739.1:63474319-63516819 GCF_019279795.1 Protopterus annectens | reverse complement strand
TTGCACAAGGTTTCTTTTCATTGCCCCCCCCCACACACACACACACACACACTGATTTAGGTAGTCTTCAACATACAAGCATTGATGTTTTGAATGCCTATGTTCTGCACATCAGCCATGCATAATGCATTCATATACAGGTGCATTATATCTGTTAAATGTTACCTTGGTTGACAAAGTATAATGCTTGCATTTTTACTCAGATGTTTACCTTGTCAACATCAAGAGACATTGGCAGTTTTCTTGGGTTTGCCTCCATAAGGCCATAAGTCCATTGTACGATGCCCTAAAGTGCGAAAGTACGACTGCAAGATTTGCAAATTTTGAAACACGTGTGAATTCAAATGAGCAAATGCCAGTGTGCATTTGCTCATGTGAATTCGACATTCCGAGTTCAGATCGCACTACAGTGGGGATCTGGACATGTACCCTTTCCTTCACTGTAGTGCAATCTTAGTTAGTATATTAAATTAGCAGGGGGTGCAGGGCCCTTGCCCCCCCTGCATAACAGTGTTTGGAGACATCCAGAAATGTTGGGTGTTTCGAACGCATTAGACATTTCTGGATTGTGGGATTCATTGTGTAGTACTTTTGCTGTTTTCAGCAGTCAAAAGTGCAGTTTCCGATGTTTTGAGTTAGATATTTGACCGGTCACACATTTTATTTGTGACCTAATGGAAGTAAACCATTTTCTTGTGTCAAAGGTCAGTGTGTGTGTGTGTTTGGTGGGGGGGGGGTAGGCAGGGTTTTTGTAGACTAAGATTAGAATAAGAGTACAATAGTGGATAGATTTAGTTCTCTGTATGTTTGTGTTTGTGCGTGTGCCAGCATGTATATGTGTGTTTTTATTGTGTTTATACAATTGTTTCTGATTTAAGGTTAGAGTTAGGGTTAGGTTAGGTTAGGTTAGGTGATAGCAGTGACAGTTTTTATGTTGTATGTATGTGGTGTTTGTGTGTGGGTGTGGGTGCCAGTACTTGTTTTGTGTTGTGATACTTAAAGGATTTTTGTTATAGTAATATATCAGTCTAGGGTTGGGGCAGACCAGGCTTAGCACACCTGAGTAAGGTAAGACATGGAGAGACCCACCTGATGAGACTATATGCCATTTGTATTGGAGAACATTGAAGGTAGTTGCTGTGAAAACTATTAAGCTGCCAAGACTTGTATTTTGGGAAGATCCTTCATCTTTATGTTTTCTTTCTTTCTTTTTTCTTTTTTTGTATAATGAACTGCATTGTTTTTTTTAAGATTGATGTCTCTGCTGCCTTAAATATTCCACTATAGTTATATATAGCGGTAATGATAGGTTAGTACCAATATACAAAAGTGACAAATACTGCAACATGCACTAGCAATTGAGTAATATTGTATGTCTAGTTCACATGAGGAACTTCAGTATTGTTCATGAGGAATTATGGCTAGAGTAAGAGCTGGGATTAGAGTAAGAGCTGGGATTAGAGTAAGAGCTGGGATTAGAGTAAGAGCTGGGATTAGAGTATGGGGTGGGAGTGGGGCTAGGAAGGGAGTGAATGGCAAAGGCCCTCCTCACCAGGCTTACTTACATATAATACGTATAGTATGCGTGTATATGTGCGTGCTTGTTTATGTATATGTGCATGCTGGCTGGAGTGGTGGATCAGATCTAGAAACTTGGAAGCACAGCGGTTCTACTTCTGTTAGTGCACCACTGTACCTGTGAAATAATGCATCTTAGAAGTGCAGCTTTAATAGACAGTATAAGATTCTTTGAATTGTGTCAGCACTGTTATTCATGCACAGCTGATATCTTCGTATCTCCACTCCCATATGCAGGTGAGTGCTTAGATCCTTTGGCACTGTTAAGCCATGCATTCTGTGCCAAGGTTTCTGTTGCGTACTGCTGCCTTTCAACTGTAATGCCTTTACCCTGTGTGCTGTTGTACACATTCAGATTACCACACTGCTTGATATGGCTACTATCTCAGCTGTCCAGACTTTCATAGAATCACCACATTTTTAGCTCATATTTTGGTTGTATCCTTATTAAATTTGTGCTTTTGTGGAATATCTTTGAGGACTGAATTCAATAAATAATGGCAGACATTTGACTTTCCGATTTCATATCTTTCAGAAAATGCATGCTAATGGAATACATGTTATTCTGCCAACGTCCTACATTTGTAAGAGCAATATATTTAAAACCTATGCCTTACTTTGGGCCTTTGTTCCCCCATTATGTTCCTTACATTGTTTATTGCAGTGTTCATCAGTTCCACATGAAAACATTGTGATTTTCACCATTATCAGCATATGATCTGCCTACTGTCCTTTCAGAGTATCAGCTATGGTCTAGGACTGTTTTTAAACCTTTGAAATGTTTGGCATGTCAATAGCAATGTGCACCAGGATACACTTTTCTAAATAAAAAATGACAACTTTGTAAGCACTGTTGCATAGCCCAATCATCAGACTATTTTTTGTTGCAACAGAACATTCCAGAATTAGATTATGTATCCAAAACAATTATTCCTTGATCACACTGATGCACTATGTCAAGCTTTGGAGCTCTTTGTTTCATTATTGATTAATTTAAACCTGAAATAGAGATTTTGTCTCTGTGATGAGCTTTTAACCATCTGTCAGAGAAGTCCATTAAATCTGCTGCTGAGTAAGGTTGTAACATGTTGATTACAGGGCTAAAGATAAGCCAGTCAAACTGTTACTGAATATGAATGCACTGCAAAGATTTATGCTCTCTGCAGTCTGTGGGGACAGAACAACGAGGAAACTGATAGTGGCAAAAACATATTCTTCACACTGAAAGCCCTGTTCTCATGCAAGTGAGTGAGCACACATATACACAGATTTCCTCAATAATTAAAAAAATAATGTCCTTTTAAATAAAACATCTCCGCTATGTGAAACACATGCACAGACAAAGAAATTAAATGGCCATGAAGAGCATGGCACCATTACTTTAGTCTTTGCTTTACTGGATTAGAGTCATTTTGGGAAACTTGCAGGTGAGCCATGTGTCCTTAACGCCCCTTGACAACTTGCAAGGTGCTTATGCTGTCAGGGGCCCTGGTAATCATGTTGTTGACGGCATCCTGACAGCTAGAACAAGGGCCTTATCAACTGGTTGAAGGAACTCTTTATCAGGAATCAGTGACCATAACTGCAGAGACATATCACTGAAGCGGCCCTGTTTCTATCTCTAGAGAATAGATTAAACACTGTTTTAGCATCATCAGTGACATGCTGTTGCAGAGTAAGAAAGCCTGGAAGGTCACTGTAGAACAGTTAAATGTTCTGCAGATCAAAGGCATTTGGCATAAAATGCAACCAATAAGCAACAACTTTACTTTTTAAAGCTTACATCTACTAATGATGTAATGCTGCAGTAGATGATTCTGAGGATTCCGCATGTAAATGACTGTGATTCTACAAAAGAGAAATTAACGAATATAAGTGAGACAGCAGAAAGTGAAACAAATGGCAATTTCCTCTTCCTACATACGAATAACATCAGTGTCCACTAAGGAAATCGCCCTTCACCAGCAAACAATTGTCATGCTCTGATGAGTAATTTCCTTGTTCAGACCATAGGTAACTTTCTCTTCTAAATTTTGCTCTAACCTCATTATTTCTTCTGTCTTAGACACTATTCCTTCAAAAAAAAATGTCTGCTCACATCTCTTCTGCATTTTGTACTTGGCTGTTAACAACATGTGACTTTTAACTGCCTTTTCTCCACAACAGAGTTTAGACTTTATGTGCATTCCATGGAGAAGGCTGGTATTTGATACAGAGAAATAACTGTCAGTGGAATCTGTCTAAGCAGTGATGACAGCCTTTGAATTAAGTGGCTAGGAACACATTACAGCTTGTAAAAACAGTGTATCTGATACTTGTTGCACCTGTTCTACTCTTATACGTGTTACTCATGCAGAAGGTTTGTATTTATTTAAATTTGTTAACTGAGTTACAGCTATGATCATAAATGACCAATTTAAGTCTCAGCACAAGAAAGTGTTAAAGTTTTACAAATACAGGCATATATTCCAAGAGGTAAGGTGTATATAATTACACAATTGTAAAGAATATACAGTAATAGAGATAAACATACATTATCCTTTAACAGAGGGTCATACAGATGTATGAGACTGCTTAAAGTACAGACACAGAGTATGAATTACTTTAACACTGCAATTAGCATGGCAAGCATTTAAAGTTCTGTGGGGTTAAAGCAGAGGGAATACAGAAGGTGTCAGTAAGCATCAGTTTGTGGCTTGAATAGGTTATGTGATTTTAGGTATTACATTAGAATTTTACCATTTTCAGCTGGGAACAGAATTTTGGTGAGAGGATGTGCCTTACGTTTGATATGGAGTTCCAAATCATAAGATATAACACAGAGAAGCAGTGATTTGTTTATTGAAATTTAGTTTGAGGGTCAGTAATGAGGGTGCAGAATGCTCAAGGTATCTATGGTTGTAGATTGGGGAGTTTCATGTTAGTCCAGAAGCTAGTGGAGGAAATGGGTGGTTTTGTAGAATCCTGAACAATTGTGATCCAAGTCAAAGGTCTGCCCTTTGACAGGAAGACATTTTACCTTTTGTGATGTTTTCCAACGGTGTCCTTCTTTTGCTGAAGGTGTGTGATGGACATGCACATTTTATTGGTGGGTGTTTGAATAAGATAGTGATTTTGTTTTAAGGCATATTGTTGGCTGATAACAATAAAAGAGAGTGAATGATCGTATGTGTGCTCTTACACTGACGTCATTGGTGTGGAGAGGTCAAGAGAGGACACATGATCATGTGCTTTATAATAAAGGAGTAAGCGAGGGTTGTTCCCCTCTTCCGTTTTTAACTAGATTGATTACCTTCATGTGTGTTTATTTTTCCTCTGTAATGTATGTCTAACCCGACTTTCTTACCCTTAAGAGGATACCGCCAACAGGTTATGGGCCCAGGAGGGAAGTAGGAAGCCAATGGCATAGACCATGTTTTGATGGAAATGAGAAGAATTACGAGTTGTGGGAGACAACGTTTCTGGGACACCTGCGCTTGCTAGGGCTGAAAGATGCCATTTTGCAAAATGTGCAGCAGGAAGCAGAGGACGACGAGAATGAGGAGGAAGGCAACGATGATGCTGAGAAAAATGAGGAGGCATATGCAGAACTAATACAGTTGTTAGACAACAAAAGTTTGTCGCTCGTAATGAGAGAAGCCATAGACGATGGTAGAGAAGCACTTCAGATCCTGAGAGACCATTATGCCAGGAAAGGGAAGCCATGGGGAATTAGCCTATAAACCAAATTAACAAGCCTCTGTAAGGCCACCAGTGAAAGTGTCACAGACTATATTATTAGGGCTAAGATGGCCATTATGGCACTTAGAAATGCTGGGGAGAAGTGATGGATTACTAATTGCGATGATTCTGAAAGGGTTGCCTGAATCCTTTAAACCATTTGCAGTACACATCACACAAGATCATGATAAGTTGAGCTTTGGTGAGTTCAAAACAAGGTTAAGACACTATGAACATACCGAGAAATTTAATGCCAACGTAAGTAATGATGATGTTATGAAAGCGAGTGGTCTTGGGGAAAGAATGAAAGCAGAGATTATATGCTATAGCTGTGGCCAAAAGGGACATAAAGCACGAGAATGCCGGAGAGAATATAAAGGCCAGAGACAGTGGTGTAGCTTGTGTAAAAACTCTAGCCACAGGGACAGTAAATGTAGAGGAAAGAAGAAAGACAATGTGGAACAAGCAACTGACGTGGATGATCACACATTTGTCTTCAGAATAAATGAGCATCAAATTCGTGAATTAAAACGGAAGGGATTAATGGTGGACACTGGCGCCATGTCACACATAATTAACGACCTGAAAAAGTTTAAATACTTTGATGCAACTTTCCAACCGGGGGAACACATTGTGGAATGAGCTGATGGAATGAGAACCTGTGGGGCCGCACAGAAGAGAAGTAATGCAGAGGTATGGCTGCTAAACACAGAGGGGTGCAAAGTAAAGGTGATGATGACTCGGGCGCTGTATATCCCGACGTATCCACAAAGCATTTGTTCTGTTAAGTCAGCAACATCCAAAGGGGCCTCGATCAACTTTAAACAAGACCAGGACCAACTCATCTATAAAAACGGCACCAGGTTTGACATAATTGGGTGTGATAGACTATTATTTAGACACACATGATGAAGAAAATGATGGTGAGACACATTATGATGCATCTTGAGAGCTGTTGTGACATTCAAGCATGGCATAAAATGCTTGGTCACTGTAATTTCGAAGATGTGTCAAAATTAGAAAAAGTGGTAAAAGGAATGAAAATTAAAGGTAAAGCTGAAAGACTTAATCTAAATTGTGAAACCTGTATGCAAGGGAAATTTGTACAGAGCAGAAACAGAGAACCAGATGCAAGAGCAAAAGCTGTGTTTGAACTAGTCCATACTGACTGGCAGGCCCAATTGAGCCAGCAGCAAAAGATGGCTTTAAGTACACGTTAGCATTTACTGATGACTACTCAGGTGTAATATTTGTCTACCTTCTGAAAGCCAAGAGTGATACAGTCAAGGTAACTGAAGAGTTTATTGCAGATTCAGCCCCTGACGGGAAGGTAAAGCGTATCAGATCAGATAATGGCAACGAGCTCATGTCGAAAGATTTCAGTCACTACTGAGTAAAAACGTTACAAGACATGAAACATCCGCACCTTACTCACGCCATCAGAATGGGACAGCAGAGAGAAGCTGGAGAACACTGTTCGAAATGGCAAGGTGTATGTTGATAGAGAATGACTTACCTAAAGAGTTGTGGACATGTGCAGTAATGACTGCTGCTTTTATTTGCAACAGATGTTATAACAGGCATATGGGGCATGCCCCATTCTTCATGCTAACAGGGACGAAATCTGATCTTTCGAGGATGAGAGAATTTGGATCAGTGTGTTATGCATACAGACAAGATAAAAAGAAGTTAGACCTAATATGGGATAAGGGGATCTTTGTAGGATATGATAAAAACAGCCCATCATATCTGGTTTATTATCCTGACACAGGAAGGGTCCTTAGACACAGATTAGTCAAGTTCTTTACTAAGAATGTAGCTGAATGCCAGATTCAGACAGACCCAGAAGTGATGAATGAAGATTTTAATACCAGAAGAAGTGTGCATGTTAAGTTGAAATCAAAAGCCGATAGTCAAATCACAAACGAAATACAAGTGAGTCACACTGAATCTGTAATAAATGAAGGAGATACAAAAATAAGGCAAGAAGAGGAAAGGCAGGATACACACTACTGTAAAAGAGAGAAAGAAAACCACCTGTATACTTGAAGGACTATGAGTGTAAAGTTGAAAATGATGATTATGTGACAGTTAATGTTGACTATTGTTACCGATTAATATGCAACACACCGCAGAGCTTTAAAGAGGCCATGACTTCTTCTAACTCGGAAAAGTGAGTCAAAGCCATGAAGGAGGAACTTAAGTCTTTAAAGGAAAACAGCACATTTACACTCACCACACTGCCAGAAGATATAAATGCAGAGAGGGGGGGGGGGTAGGTGGGTTTTTACTGTAAAAGACAATGCAGATAATATTGAGCTAGATATGTAGCTAAAGACTACAGTTAAGTCGCTGGTATAGATGATAATGAAACTTTTGCACCAACTGCGAGTATGACATCTGTACGCAGTCTAATGCAGATGGCAGCTCAGTATGATTTAGAATTGCACCAGATGGATGTACAAACGGCCTGTTTACATGCTCCTATTGACTGTGAGGTGTATATGGAGCAACCTGAAGGTTTTGAAAAGAAATCAAATAATGATGAAAAATTGGTTTGTAAACTGAATAAGTCATTATATGGATTGAAACAATGAGGTTGTAACTGGAACAAAATGTTGCACAATTATCTTTGTGAAAATAGTTTTATCCAAAACCCTGCAGATCACTGTGTATACACTAGACAAGCTGAAAATGAGAAAACAGTCCAAATTATACGGGTTGACGATCTCATCATAGCAGCTAGTGACAGTGAATCACTAAACGATGTAAAGGAAATGCTCAAGGCTAAATTTAAAATGAAAGATCTGGAAAGTTAAGACATTTTCTAGGCATTGACTTTACCCAGAATAGTGGTGAAGTAAAGATGAGCCAAAAGAGGTACATCACGAAAATTCTTGAGAAATTTGGTATGTCTAATTGTAAAGTAAGAAATACCCCTTATGAGCATAAACCAAACAGTGAATCTACAGATCCAAGAAAATATTGTGAGCTTGTGGGTAGCTTGATATATGTTATGGCAAGCATGAGGCCTGATCTTAGCTAGGTTGTAAGTAAACTTTTACAATATTTGTCACAAATGAATGAATCTCATTTAACACTAGCTAAACATGTGTTAAGATACTTAAAAGGTACATTGGACAGAGAGCTGTGTTATAAGAAAAGTGAAGGGAAACTTCAGCTTATAGCATACAGTGATGCAGATTGAGCAACAGATCAAAACGATAGACGTAGTACAACAGGATATTGCTTTAGCCTAAATAGAGACCGGCCTGTTATTTCATGGAAATCAAAGAAGCAACAAATGGTAGCTTTATCTACATGTGAGGCAGAGTACATGGCACTGGCAGCAACAACACAGAAGAGATTGTACCTTGTGCAGCTGTTGAGTGAAATGGATGGAGAGTGCAAGTATGTACCAGGAACAATATCGGAGGACATTCAAGGAACAATCGCTTTGTCGAAGAATCCAGTAAGCTGACAGAGATGTAAACATGTTGACATTAAGTATCATTTTGTCAGGTCAGCACTTAATGATGACAAAATAAGCAGTTAATATTGCCCGACAACAGACATAGTTGCAGATATTTTTACTAAGCCTGCTACGAAATTGAAGATTGAAAAGTTCATGTATTACGTATTTGGAATGTGAAGGAAAAGTTATCCGGAAATATGTTCTTAAAATGTATTTGTATACACTTAAGAGGAAGTGAGTTGGCTGATAATAAAGAGAGTGAATGATCGTATGTGTTTTCTTACACTGACGTCATTGGTGTGGAGAGGTCAAGAGAGGTCACATGACCATGTGCTTTATAATAAAGGAGGAAGCGAGGGTTGTTCCCCTCTTCTGTTTTTAACCAGATTGATTGCCTTCACGTGTGTTTATTTTTCATCTGTAATGTATGTCTAACCCGACTTTCTTACCCTTAAGATGATACCACCAACACATATGCTATTATGGGAGGGCTGTATTCTTGTTGAGATAGTAAAATGCCTTTTACTATTGCAATTGTGGAGGATTTCTGAGATGAAGAGGAAATTTTGTTAGCAGAGAAAAGTAGTGAGTTAATTTTCTTTCTCTTTTGTCTAAGTGTGTAGAGATGCTGAGTGAAGGGTCTAGCCTGACTCTCAGGTATTTAAAAGAGTCAGGGTTTTTTTACAGTGGCATTGTTGTGGTTAGTGATAAATGAGTTAGTGTTTTTTTTACAGGGGTATTGTTGTGTTTAGTTATTTGTTGCATGGAAGTACCCTTGCTTAATTTTTGTTTTGTCATGAATAGCATGTTTTCTGTTCTGGATGAACAGAGACAGGTATATCTTGCAGAGGATATGACTACTCTGCAATAGTCTTTCTGTCCACATTAAACAAAGCTCAACCCTATCCATGTTCAAAAACAACCTGGATCTATGGCTGTGAAACAGAAAATGTATCCCAGGATTGCCCCCTGTACTACTAATGGACAGAGGCAGCTCTTAAATACTTTATCTCATGCATGGATCCCCTCAAATTATCTATGGTATGATCCCAGTTATTCTCATTAGGGATACTAAGATGGGTAAGACAAATATCTAACCAAATAGGATCAGTTAACTTGAGCATAAAAAGGGAAACTGCCTCTGCTTAGAATGGCCTCCGAGCAAGCTCAGTACGTACCTATGAATTTAATGTATGTTTATTGTTACTGATCCACCGAATCAGGTAGAGAAAGACCAAATGATGTTGCTTTCTTAAAGCTGAGAGGGATTTAATTAAGCTGTATGGTACCACGTCATCAGCAAAAAAGTAAGTGTGGGAGGTGAAGAAGATCCAGAGGCAGTTTGTTGATAGCTATGGAGAAAAGTAACGGTATCACACTGGAACTTTCTAGAACACCTTGCTTCAGTTTGATGCCTGCATCAAGTAAGTGGTGTAAAAGTAGAGTGTGATCAACTAGATCAATTGCTTTTGTCAGGTCAATAAAGATGGCACCTGTGAGTTGGTCTTCACCTGTCCATAGGAAGATATCATTTGCTAGAGTCCATAGAGCTGTTGAAGTGCTCAGGCTAGACCAAAATCCATGTTATATATTAGAGAGGATGTTATAGTGTTAAATATGTTGCGTTAATTGGGTGTGGATAATTCTTGGGGGGATTATTTATAGGTTGAGAAGGACAGAGATTGGTGGGTAGTATGAAAGCTTGGAGGCATTGGGTTGTTTTGGAACTGGTTTATTAAAGCAAGCTTCCATATGTCTGGCATGGTGGTTTGTGTCAGGTATAGGCTGGAGGGGTGTTGTGATATAATTCCTGCGGTAGTAGATGAATCAGACGTAGATGCCATCTGATCTTAGAAGGCTGTCAAATTTTAGTTTTTTAAGAACTAGGACTTTGTCTTTTAATATGCTTGAAGTAAAACTGAAGATTGTAGATGGCAGCTTCTGGAGTTGAAGGTATGCTTGTTGTGGTAGGATGGCTGTGGATAGATTGCTGAATTCAAATAAGAAGTTTATGGAGGAGAATGTATGTGATGTTTTACGAGATGTCTTGTTTCTACCTGTGAGTCTGGTTACCTCTTTCTAGAACCATATGGGTGTATTGCTTGGAGTATTTTGTGTTGATATTATTAGATAGGTTTTATGCCTCCTAATGGCCATCTACTGCTGTCCCACTCCTTAGCTAAACAGTGGAACTCTCTCCTCACACACCTACACAACCTACCTAACCATACAAATTTCAAATCTCAGCTACTCTCTCATCTTTCTTCCAAATGGGAATGCACTTGCCGCACTCCAACTTAATCCTCCCATTCCACCTTGCACTGACTCATCCAACTACCTCTATTACTTCATCCCACCCAAAACAATCCTTCCCCTACCAAAAATGAATTTTCTCTCTAATATCTATTGTACTATACTCTCCAGTCTCAAATATACTATTATCCTCTCCTTGCATAATATTTTCCTAATATACTAATGGCTAGTAGCTATATATTTTGAAATGTTAAACCTACAATTGACTTTATAACGAAAATATTCACTTTATGTCTTTCGGCTTTTCCTGGTTAGGGGTCGCCACAGCGGAAGTCCACTCTTCTAATGATTGACAGTGGATTTTTACAGTGCCGAGTTGCCAGCCCGACACCCAACTTTCAAAGAAGGCACACCCATTCACGCACACACCTACCTGCATGTCTTTAGACATCACTCGACCATGGGGAGGACATGCAGACTCCACACAAAAGGTGCTCTAGCTAAGAATCGAACAGGAGAACCTCTTGCTGTGAGGTGACAAAATACTCACTTTATGTAAATGTTGAAATTTCTGTATTGAATTTTGTCTTTCATTTTGTAGCATTGTGACAAGCCAATTGCAAATTTCATGCAGCTTATCTGTAAATGTTTAATTAGCTGTATAAATTATGTCCTTTTGTAATGTGTGAAATGTAACTTGTATTATTACGGAGCTTTTCTCCTCGGGCCTCCACTGAAAACAGGCTCTTCTTGGCTCAGTCATCAAACAAATAAATAATTAAAAAAATAAAATAGAATGGCTTGTTTTGAGGGGTTTCTGAGTTAGACATAGTTTTTTTCTTGTGTTTGTGTTTGGGTTAGCTATCCATGAATGCTACACTTCATCCCAAAATTTTAGTAAAGATTTCAGTTTATCGATGAACCAGCCATTCTTTTTGATTTTATACAATCTATAATTAGTTGGAAATAGTTGGCCTGTATGTTTCTTAGGGAGTTTGTGAATAATTCTGCACTAATTTTGGCTTCATTTGTATTGGGAATGTTGGACGGGTTTTGGGTTTGCACCAAAACTAGGAAAAGACAAACGGATACATAAAGAGATGGCAACAACCAGTTCAACATCTTGTTCTTTCTAAGTGTACGTAGCCATAGAGACTAAAACAAGTCCTGAGAAGCAGTACAGCAAAATGAAATAGCTTTACAAAGTGCATTTCGGACAAGGGGAACATAAACTAACAAGTCAAGTTAACAGTTAAAAATGCAATTCTTTTTGGACAGGAAAACATAGAGTTGGGGATTTAGTTTAGCATGACTAATAATCCCTAATGGTCTATGGATACTGCCAATACATAAACTAATTTATTTAAATCGGTTGTGAAATTTTCTTTCTATGTTTTATTATGCCACCTTTCTTCATGTACATTGAGTTTTGCTCACAATTATCTCAGGCAACAAATAAAAAAAAAATAATAATAATAGTTTTCCACTGCTGTTGTGGCACAGCCACATTGTGTAAACTGATACTGAATTTCTAGCTTTTTGTCTAAATTACCAACCATGGCTGATTCTGTACTGTGACACAGAAGCACATGGTTTAGTGTGACTAATAATCCTTAATGTATGAGGCAAGCATGAACCTTAATTTTTATAAGGTTCATAAGACTTTAACATATAAACACATGACAATCCTGGTGAAAGAAGACGTGATCTGCTGGGTCTACAGCTTTAGTGCCACATGCAGCTGCCCCTGCCATAGCCCCACTTTATCCATACTTTACTGCCTCACAAAATACTCTGAGCCCATGTTGTGGCCTACCCTGTACCACTGTATACCCTGCACTACTGCTTACCCTGTAACACTGCCTACCTTGTAACTCTGCCTACTGTATAACACTGCCTATCTTGTACTACTGCTTACCATGTAACAATGCCTACCCTGTAACTCTGCCTACTGTATAACACTGCCTATCCTGCACCACTGCTTACCCTGTAACACTGTCTACCTTGTAACTCTGCCTACTGTATAACACTGCCTATCCTGTACCACTGCTTACCATGTAACACTGCCTACCTTGTAACTCTGCCTACTGTATAACACTGCCTATCTTGTACTACTGTTTACCATGTAACAATGCCTACCCTGTAACTCTGCCTACTGTATAACACTGCATATCCTGCACCACTGCTTACCATGTAACACTGCCTACCCTGTAACTCTGCCTATTGTATAACACAGCCTATCCTGCACCACTGCGTGCCATGTAACACTGCCTACCCTGTAACTCTGCCTACTGTATAACACTGCCTATCCTGTACCACTGCTTACCATGTAACACTGCCTACCCTGTAACTCTGCCTACTGTATAACACTGCCTATCCTATACTACTGCTTACCATGTAACACTGCCTACCCTGTAACTCTGCCTACTGTATAACACTGCCTATCCTGTACCACTGCTTGCCATGTAACACTGCCTACCTTGTAACTTTGCCTACTGTATAACACTGCCTATCCTGTACCACTGCTTACCATGTAACACTGCCTACCCTGTAACTCAGCCTACTGTATAACACAGCCTATCCTGCACCACGGCTTACCCTGTAACACTGCCTACCTTGTAACTCTGCCTACTGTATAACACTGCCTATCCTGTACCACTGCTTACCATGTAACACTGCCTACCTTGTAACTCTGCCTACTGTATAACACTGCCTATCTTGTACTACTGCTTACCATGTAACAATACCTACCCTGTAACTCTGCCTACTGTATAACACTGCCTATCCTGTACCACTGCTTACCATGTAACACTGCCTACCCTGTGACTCTGCCTACTGTATAACACTGCCTATCCTGCACCACTGCATACCATGTAACACTGCCTACCCTGTAACTCTGCCTACTGTATAACACTGCCTATCTTGTACCACTGAGTACCATGTAACTCTGCCTACCATGTAACACTGCCTACTCTATAACACTGTCTACCCTGTAACTCTGCCTATCGTGTAACACTACCTGCCCTCTACCACTGCTTACCCCAAACCACTGACTACCCTGTACCACTGCCTAACATGTATCACTCTCTACCCTGTAACTCTGCCTACCTTGTAACACTGCCTACCATGTACCACTGCTTACTGTGTAACACTGCCTACCCTGTAACTCTGCCTATCCTGCAACACCGTCTACCCTGTAACTCTGCCTGCAGTGTAACACTGCCTAACCTGTACCACTGCTTACTGTGTAACACTGCATACCCTGTAACTCTGCCTATCCTGCAACACCGTCTACCCTGTAACTCTGCCTACAGTGTAACACTGCCTACCCTGTACTACTGCTTACTGTGTAACACTGCCTACCCTGTAACTCTGCCTATCCTGCAACACCGTCTACCCTGTAACTCTGCCTACAGTGTAACACTGCCTACCCTGTACTACTGCTTACTGTGTAACACTGCATACCCTGTAACTCTGCCTATCCTGTAACACTGTCTACCCTGTAACTCTGCCTTCTTGTGTAACACTGCCTACCCTATACCTCTGCTTACTGTGTAACACTGCCTACCCTGTAACTCTGCCTATCCTGCAACACCGTCTACCCTGTAACTCTGCCTACAGTGTAACACTGCCTACCCTGTACTACTGCTTACTGTGTAACACTGCATACCCTGTAACTCTGCCTATCCTGTAACACTGCCTACCCTGTAACTCTGCCTACAGTGTAACACTGCCTACCCTGTACCTCTGCTTACTGTGTAACACTGCCTACCCTGTAACTCTGCCTATCCTGTAACACTGTCTACCCTGTAACTCTGCCTACAGTGTAACACTGCCTACCCTGTACCACTGCTTACTGTGTAACACTGCCTACCCTGTAACTCTGCCTATCATGTAACACTGCTTACCCTGTGCCACTGCTTACCATCTAAGACTTCCTACCCTGTAACTCTGCCTGCCCTGTAACACTGTCTATCCTGTAACTCTGCCTACAGTGTAACACTGCCTACCCTGTACCACTGCCTACTGTGTAACTCTACCTACCCTTAACACTGCCTACCCTGTAAATCTGCCTATCCTGTACCACCACTTACCTTAAACCCATGCCTATACTGTATCACTGCCTACCTTGTACCACTGTCTACCCTGTTCTGCTGTTTCCCCTGTTACCACTGCCTACCCTGTACCACAGTCTGGGGTAGCAGATTACAGAGACCCACCCTTCACTCCTGTCACACTCTCTATTTCTGAACTCTCACAGAAAGAAGTATCACTGAATCTGTCTGGAAAAAGCTAACTGGCTTCCCATCAGTCAAAGAAACAAACTATTGTTATGTACCTTTCGATATACTTTGAACCTTTACAAAGGAGGAGCTGTCTGTCTCTAGCTAAATCACTTACATTAAAAATTGTTATTGAGACTTTTTTTCTGCTTCACCATCATTTTTGGCACTTTCTGTATCCTGTTTTTCATCTGATTTCTGTACTAGGACATTTCCCATAGTCAGTCCAAGAATCTGAATTACTGTTTGTTTCCTCCGAGGTTTGCCTACTTTAGGCAAGTTCCTCAGAGTTAAGACACTATCTGTTTAAAGATGGTAACTGTAGTTGTTTTACTGGACTAATTTAATTTCAGCATCCTCCTCTCCCTGCTGACCAATACATCTCTGCTAGCTTTTCCCTGCTACTCCTTTGCTATGCGTCAGGCTCGGTAGAAGATGGCAGATAAACATTTTCAATGTAGTTGTATCGTCATCATTTTGTTTTCCCTTACTGAAGGCAAACTGGAGTTAATACTGCATTATTATGTTATTTGTATAACTAATATCGTATTCTTAACTTTTAAAGACTGAACACTACTAGTGATTTATGATGTTATATGTATAAACTTACCTTTAAACATTTTATCATTTTAATATAATCTGTCACAGCTGAAAAAAGAGGTCCTAGTGGTTCAGTCGACTGCCGTGACAACTAACTAATTAGTTAAATATATACAGCTTCCTCAAAGATGCCACTGGCCGGCACATTCCTAATAGCAGCTCTTGTGCAATTAACCCCTACTTGCCCTTGCCGTGGTCTTCAAATGAACACACAGCAGAGATCAATACTTTGATAGCCATTTGGAACTAGATTACAGTTTCTCGTAGCTTAAAAGAGAAACTGTAGGCTACATAATAACTGAGCTGCTTCTGCAAACTTAGTAAATTTAGCCATTTTCTTTGCTCTGAGATTTTGGAAAGAAACTAGAATCTGAAGCCTTCATATATAATCCGTGGGACTCCCACTGCATGAATAATGCTACTGTCACCTGCCACTGCACTGTTTCATTGGGAATTATCGCTCAAAGCAGATATTTCCAATGACAGTGCCACAGCTCATGAGGTAAAGTTACAAGATAAATGTGATGGAAAACTGGTACAAAATCACAGACAGTTGTCCAAGTAAATGTTTTGTGGCACTCATCAAAGAAGTCTGCCATTTTACCTTGTAAAAAGATAAACTGTTCTTGCACCCCTTCTTCAGTTTTGGGGATGTGTTCCTTGATTTCAGTAGCAGGACCAAACCTGAAGTGCCATTTTATTGACTGCATCTTTAATGTCCCTGGTCACCACAAGGTGGAAGTTCCTATCAAGACACAAACGTCTCATAAGAGAAATATTTATGTTTATTTATAATACTGGTTCCTTCACAAAATGAATCATTTCTCACATACGTTGTACTTTACAGCATGACTATGGTAAGTAATGTCTTTGACAGCAGCTATTAACACCAATTTTATTTATTAACAAATTTGAGTAAAATAGGTTTTACACCATATTTTTAGTCTCAGTTTGCTATTGGACTTACCCTGTAGGATGACTAACAGTGAGCTACAGTATTATTCATGTTGAGTAAGCCAAATATAGAGAAATGACTGAAATTGCCCACTCTTGACTGGTAGACTCTGTACTAAACAGCATCATATAGATCCAGAGATTTTCTACACTTTCCCTTTCTGCAATTCACTTAGATTGTTAATTTGCCAGTTTTGATAACTTATCTACCCAACCTCATAGAAGTATTTAAATTGGTATAGATCAGTGAAGCTATGGAATATACATCTATGGCCACTCAAAAAGGCAGGTAGTAGGAAAGAGTTCAAATTAAATGCAGTCCACTCCAGTATTTTTGTCAAGAATACCCTATGGACAAAGGGAACAAGAAATGTTAAATGGAAATAGAGGATGAGACTGTCAGGACTGAAGATACCCAGTAGACTACTGTGAAGTACAGAGGGCAACCATGAGTAGTGCTAGAAGGTATGCCATGGATTCATTACAGCTGAGAAGATGTCCATCTGCTGAAGTACTTGAAGACAAAACTTCAATGTTGCAAAGAATCATATTAAAGATGAGATGACCAGAATAAATACTAATATTGTGGGACTCGGTGAATTTAAAATCTATTAGAATGGGTCATTTTGCATCAGATAATTATCAGCTTTTCTACCATAGAGAAGATTCTTGTGAAAGGAATAAAGCAGTCTTTATCGTCAATAAAAAGTCATCAAAATCAGTGCTCAGTTACAACCCAAAATGACAGAATGATCCCGGTCAGAATCCAACGCAAACCTTTCAACACCATAGAGGGAATGGGTTTATATTACAACTGCAGATGCCAGAGGAGAGGAGGAAATCAACTACCTCTGTGAAGATCTGCAGCACCTTGTAACTATAATGCCAAAAAAGGAAATATATTTATCATATGTGATTAGAATGCTGGCAGTCAAAGAACAGTTGGAATAATTGTGATGTCTGACCTATATGGGATTAAGCAGGACATAGACTAATAGAATTCTGCCTAGATAATTTACAGATCATAGCATACACTCTCTTTTAATAGCCTAACAGACAATTTTATACCTAGATGTCACTAGATGGTGAATACTGAAATGTGATTGATTGTATACTTTGCAGTCCGATATGGAGAAGCAGTGACAGCAAACAAAAAGACATTGAGATAACTGTGGTAAAACTATCAGTCTCTCACTGCAAAGTTTAAAATCAAAAAAAAAAAAAAACAAAAAAAAAGGAAAAGTGTCAAGTAGATAGAAGCTCAACGAAAGTCTTTATGAACACTGTTAGTGATTTAAGAGATTAAATCTGCTGGCCTACCTAACGGACTATGGAAAGAATATTGAGATATTTTCCAAAAGTGACATCAAAAAATATTCAAAGCAGAAAGAATATTATTTTTATTTATTAATTTTGTATTTGTTAACCAGGAAAGTCCGACTGCACACATATCCATTTTCAGCAGGGGCACAGGGATAAAAGCTCCAGTAGCATGACATACAAGACATTTCAAAAGAATATTATACAGAGATATAAGTGTCATGGGAACATAAGTCAGGTATAGTTTAACAATTCATTTAGTAAAGTCAGCAGGTTTAGATTATACAGTAATCCAGTAGTAGGGTCTGTAGAGATGATAATAAATAGACATAAAGACAGTTATTCTATTTTTTTCTCCTAAATTGTGAGTACTCTCAATATTTTGTTACAGAAATAGCTGGTTCATTAAACTTTACAGTGAAAGGAATTAGGGGACCTTTAGTAGAATCCTTGAACATGGTATTGGTGCAAATTAACCTGGGGAGTAGCATGAACAAAGCCAAGTGTTCGAGAAGGGGGTTCTCAGGAGATTCTTAAATTGAATAGTGGAGGTAGTGCAGATTATTTGGTTAGGTAAAGAGTTCCAGGTTTTGGCAATAGTGCAGGCAAAGAAAGATTTGCCTGCATCATTTTTGTGTCTGATAATGCTTATTAGGTTCTGGGAACTAGATTGTAACGCTCTGGTAAGGATGATGGGGTTAATTATATTTTGAAGTGCAGGGTTTTTGTCTAGAAGGTAGAAGAGATTGTGTGCTATTGTGAGTTGATTGAACAGAAGTAGTTGAGATAGCTTGAGCCAATTGAGTTGGTTAAGGGCAAGGCAGTGGTGGGATTTGTAAGAGGCTTCAGTAGCGAACTTGGCTATTTTGTTATAACAAGATTCCATTTTGTTTAGATCACTTTAGTAGGGATGGGAGAGGCATAGAGAAGGATGGATAAGCGATGAGTTCTTGCAATAGTAGCTTTGTTTTGTTTTGTGATAAACTGTTTGTTCCTATAGAGAAGTCCTAGCTTTTTATTAACTTTTTTAATGGTTTGTGTTATATGGCTGAAAACAAAATAATTATCTGTAGAAGCATTAAAAGTGTCTTGGAAAAAGAGTGCTAAAGGTAAGAAAGGCAGGTAAAATATGTTAAAATTAATGGAGAGTCCCAGAAAATAATAATAAGAATTATACAGGCATATTCAAATGAGTATGCAAAAAGCTTTAATAAGATAACAGAATGGGAAAGGCAATCGATGATGTCAAGGGAAACTTCCATGTAAAATTCCATGATAAATGATGACAGTAGGCACCTAGTAGACACAGATGAGATTAAGAAGAGGTGGCAGGAATAGAAAAACTATATAAGAGCTCTTTGATCTCTGATAAATACAGTAATATATTCTCTGATTAAGAAGCAGACATTCTGATAATTAAAATCATATGAACCCAGCAATGCCTGACTGCAGGAAGTGATAGAATTCCTGTTGAATTGTTTAAAATCCTGGAAGTTATTACAGTGTTATTCACAGTTTTCCAGCAATGTTGGAAAACACAATAGCAGTAAATGGAAAAGGTCAATTTAAATTTCAATCCTAAAAAAGGGCAATGCTAAAGAGTGTCCCAATTATTAAACCATTGCACTTGGTTTACATGCTAGCAAAGTAATGGCTAAGATCCAACAAGCTAGACTCCAGAAATAAACAGGCTGAGAACTCAAAGGATCGACTATGATGCCTCCACTAACAAGTTGCAGAGAAAGCACATTGCTGAACACAAATCCCAAAATACCAAAATATGGGAAACTAGGAATTGTCCCCATTTTTTGCAAGAAGACAAGCACTCTTGCACTACTTCTCATGTGGGTAGCAAGTCCCCCCATACACTCTCAAATTAGATATGCCAACTCCAAAGTTTCCCAAATGTGAATAAGAAGGAGTCTACTAAAACAAAGGAATTACTGCTGGCACACACTTAGAAATGACACTGTCACTGACTTCCAGTAGAAAAAAGCAATTGGTGTACTGTTCCATGTGTTCTGTTATTCAGGCACTTGACACTCAGGGAATTTAATCTCAACCACCTGGAAATATACTGTTTAGAAGTGATCGAGGCATGAAAGGTCAAATTGCCATTCATCTGCTGGGTAATACGAAAACAAGGGATGGCCAGCAAAAACATATACTCCTGCTTTACTGACTACTCCAGAAACTTTGATTGTGTGGATCACAACAAATAGTGAGTTCCTAGAGAAATATGAATACTGGTTCAATCTATTTATCTCCTGAGGAATCTGTATGCATAGCCTGAAGCAACAGTTGGAACCAAATATGGAATAACTGATTAGTTCAAGACTGGAAAGAAGAGCAACAAGGATCTTACAAACCACACCAGCAGTGACTTCCTATGGGCATCACATTGTCAGCAAAGATCAGCATAGTCAAAGGAATGGTTCCCCCTGTAATAACATGTGGCTGGGAGAGATAGAGTATATTTATGGTTAAGCACTGGAAAATGAATGCTATGGAACTGTAGTTGTAGGAGAAAACTTCTGAAAACTCTGTAGACTGCAAGAAGATCTCATCAGTAAATACTTATGGAATAAAGCCAGACTGTTCACTAGACAATCTGATATTAAAACTAAAACTCCAACATGTAACAATATTGTGCAAAGACATGATTCACAAAAGAAGGCAAAAGAAGAAAAGGGTGGCAGACTTAAGATGGATATCACTGAAGTAATGGGTACAAATTTACAAGAACTTAAAAAAGCAGTAGTGGACAGACAGGCCTGACATGTTAGAGTTGTTAGGGACAGTGAGAGATGCATTCAACTAAATTACTAAAAAGTAACAAACTAGTGGAGATGATAGAGATGGAAAAAAAAAAACATTTGCCTAAACATACTTGAGATTTCAACTCAGTCAGGCCAAACATCTTTCCACCGATACTTAATTCAGATAGTGTGTATAACCGGTCTCTGGAATGTGTAAATCTGCTAGGTAGCCTACTATGTAATTTTATCCGATTCTCTCACTGAATAACACTACTTAACAATTTGTTATAATGTTTTCTCTTCTAATCACTGGAAATATTCCATATATAATTTGTATTGTCTGCCCATCTAATCTCTGTAAATAATATATTTGTTATAAGTTATTTGTAATATGTGACATGTGATGATGATTTGTTATTCCATGGAGCTTTTCTCCCCGGGCCTCTTCTGAAAATGGACATGCATCCAGTCGGACTATCCCAGCCAACAAATGTAAAATAAAAATAAAATAAAAATATATCTCTAATTTAGAAGCAATGTAATCTTTAGAATATAGTCAAATAAATCTGGGGTGAATGAAACTGGTTGATCTAAATCAGTCCTTCCTGTGAAGCCTAAGAGGTTATGAAAATGGGAACAGACAGTAACTGAGATTCTGTTCAGTCAGTGCTTTAGATTACCGGTGGTGGATTAAATGTAATGTAGGAGACAACTGTCATACTAATGCCCTACTGACATAAGACAAATTTCTTGTTTTTTGGCCAAAGTGAACCATTAGTATTACATTTAATTGATATTATAGTGGCTAAGATGGTAGTTAGACTATAGGACTAATGAAATACATCAAGACTGGGAGCATAAAATCTTCCATTTGTAACTGGACAACATAGCTCAATCAGAGTAACTCTAAGACAATTATTTTCAAGAAAAAGTATTGAAAATCTTCAATTATGTGCCCACTGTTAAGAAGGGCAAACAGTGCAGATGTAGGATGCAGTAAATGAGGTAAAATTCTCTTTTTCAAAACATTGATTTTTATCCCATTAATCATAACAGAAGATTAAATCCTTTAATTAGATCCAAAAATGTCCACTGCTCTTAGATTATCAAAACATTAGCTTTTGATGATATTAAAAGTTGAACACTGGTAAATGCCCAAGTATTTAAGGATTTAAACAAAAAATGAACAATCACAGAAATCAGTCTAGTTCAAACCACACCATCACAAGTGTTGAGCAAAAAATAAAAAAAAAAAACAGAAACTAGTGGTCATAAAACTTTGTTGATGAGCTCAGTCACAATAATTTTCAAAAATCATAAAATCCCGGTAGTATTCCAAAGCAACAAGACTTTATTTATCATAGACAAGTGATCCTTAGTACCAAAAAAATCAGAAAAATATTTTTTTCCTGAAGATCACTTCTCTGTGATGAATAAAGGGTTGTTCATGATTTTTGTAAATTATTGTGACTGGGTTCATCAAAAAAGTGTAACATTTATAAGTATTTAAGGATTCATACCTTGGCAGTGCATATCACAAAAGGAAATAAAATGGTCAAAACGGCTTTATCCAATGGAGGAATACATTGGATCAAACAGAAGGAGCATTATTTTTGCCCTTTGCAGGGATCCTTCCTGCACTCCTCAAACCAGCTTACTTAAGTATACCAACTATCCAGTCACACAGCTGTGGAGAAAGGGCAAAGGCCACTTACATCAAAAGTCCATCTCGAGCCACTACAAACAGGAATCCGAAACCATTAAAACTACAACTGCAACCGCAGCAAATATTTTGCACACACCAATAGTTACAAAACTGAATTACATTTTCAAGTAAAAGCATTGGAAAACAGAACATTCATTTGAACTGTTATTTTAGTTAACCGACACTATTACGGAAATGTTTGATGAACATGTCATTGATTAAATTATATACACCCATATTTAAGACCAAGTGAGCCCCAAATAATTACAAGATGTGAAAAGTTTATAGTTAGTTATGTATATAGAGGAAGCATTCAGGATTTACCTTTTTTTATGTGATGAAAAAACATATTCATTAACACTAAAGAAAAGACTTAAAATTGTCTCAAAACATTGTACAACACCGAGATGTCCTTTTCTGGATTTATCAAGTACAACATAATATTATCTGCAAATAAAGCTAACTTTTTTTCATTACCATACCAATTATATCCTTGAATCTCTGAGTCCTTTATTTTTTTTGGCAGTGATTCTAAATATAAAGAAAATAACAATGTGGAAAAAGTACGCCTTTGCTTGGTTCGATGTTAAAACACAACTTATCACAGGGAAACCTACCCACTTTAATTCTTGCCTCCATTCCTTTATATATCCTCCTAAATAACCTTATTTTCCTATCATGCAAAGAAAATGTTTCCATTACCCTACTCTTAAAATCACTGCTTACACTGTCAAATGCTATCTATACATCAAGATCTATCAACAACAGTGCAATTTTGTTACATTCTGCTTCCTTCTGTATCATCTTTGTTATAGTAATGTTGCCAAATGTTTGCTTTCCCCCAGCAAAACCACAATGATCCATATATGTCAAATTTGACAACACCTTTGCCATACTTTAACATACTACTGACCTCAACACTTTATATAATAATCATGGTTTACAATTGAAATGGGTCCATATGAGGCTGTGTCATATGGGACTTTACCCTGTCTGGGTAATATAGCACTACAGCTTTCTTCCAAATGCTGGTGCTTCCCTTCCTTTTAAAACACTATTAAACAAAAAAAATTCAGATCTTTATTACTTTCTTCCCACCTAATTTCCAAACTTCCACTGGAGTACCATCTGTTCTTGCACTGTTTTATCTATTAGTTGTTGAGCATCATCTTCCTCTAATCTTGGCATAATTAAGTCTCCCATAAATATTTCTATTTATGCTTTTTCTCTGTTTCCACATTTCTCTGATTTATACAAATTTTCATAAAAATTCTGAAATTTCTCAAATATCTCTAGAGGATTTGTCATTATTTTTCTTATCACTGGCTCCCAAAGTTTGGCAACAACTCTTTCTACATTCGGTTGCATAAGTCACTGTGCTAAACAGTTTTATGCTATGGTGCTGCTATCAGAAACAGTTGCATAACAGCAATCTTTCTAAACTCATATGTATTATCCAAATATTCTCTTATTTTCTTGTTAGCACTCTGCAGTTGCTCCTCATCTTGTTCTGTAAGATTTTTCTTATTCTGTAATACTTTAAACTTTGTCAGCCCCCTCTGCTTATTTCCTATTACTTTTTAACCATATCTCATTCCCTTTCATTTCTATCCAGTTTTTAACCTCCATTTTCATTTTATCTCACTCACTAGCTATTTCTTCTCTAGAAATATTTATCTTCCCTAATAACTCTCAGATAATTTCTATTCTCCATTCCTTAAATTTCTGTCTTTTTAATGAGTAGGTGGGAAATCGGCACTGTCTCATTTATACACAGTAGCCTTCATTTTTACTCTTAGTTTTTATTGGTGCATGATCTGAAATAATTATTGGATGTGTGTTGAAGCTTTCAATTAAATGCACATGCTCCCACAAAATGTCATTTCTGTCCAGTCAAGCCCATTTATTGTACCTTGAGGAATAATATGTAAAGGCTGATCAAGTTACTAATACTGAAATTGTGTCTTCCATACAAAATATTTTCATGAATTTCTTCAGAAATGTAACCTCTTTTGTTATATTTTCCATTCTAGGTCCCCGTGATACTTGCTTACTCCTGCATATCAAGTTTTAGTCACCAGCTATAAGTAATATTCCCTGCTGAAAGCTGATTCTTTCTCCTCTAATTTTCTTAAGCTCCATAATAGCAGTTTTTGGTGGGATATAAATACATGCCAGCATAACCCTTTTCCCTTGCTAATAGTCTCTAACTACCACAAATCTACCTTTGTTATCTTTTTCCTCTTCTATAACTATTAGAGCCCCTCCAGAAATTATTATTATTGTCACCCTTTTTCTTTGTACCTAACAGTCTTCTAAATATCCATCCTGAAATCCTTTCTTTTTGAAATTTGCATGTTCATTTCTTTCCAAATGTTTCTCCTGCAGCACTATTTGCATTCTGCATTTCTTAATATAATTCAATACTTTTCCCTTATAGTTGTAAGGCCATTTACATTCCAAGATACTATGGGTACAGTAGCCATTATGATAAAAAAAAAACTGTTGTTTCCAATTATTATACATGACAGTTTTTTGAATGTGTATTTCCAACTTTTGCCTTACATGCACACAATAATGTCTGGCAGGCACATCTTTTATACAGTTTCTTATCTGCATTTGAATCTATGTCACATTTCTCAAGACTTTTTGTTTTAATGAAACCCTTAAACAAGAAACGAAATACATTTTTCAGAATGTCTCAGTCCCTTATTAACTTAGAACTTACACAAAAAACTGTATACATTTTAAACAAATGGAGTTTAACCCCCTAGATAAGAGCAAGTGCCCCATATCAGAAGAACCGTGATTATAAAGTGCTTATACATCAAACGGTAAAGACTAATCTAAAATTAAGTTTACCCATGCTAAAGAGCAAGTTATAGTCTGTGTCCCCACTTATACTGACTGTTGTCTGTTTTTCTTATCTGTATTCCCATTCCAGATGTGAAAATTTGCTTATATTTTTCAGAAAACATTAACTTTTAGCCCTAAGAAAAAGTACACTGGCTGCATTTAAATAAAACTAAATTATGCACTGTTCTATTAAATGCATTAAAGTGTCAAGGTTGATAGGAAGGTTACTATCTCTTATTCACTTCCCATAGTTTCACACTTTATTTTTCATTGAACTGCTTGTCATTGTACATTTTAAATTTTGCATTTCTCTCAGCAAAGAATGCTCAGAACTCTCAAGATTAATTGCTCGCACCAGCAGACAGTTCATCTCCTTGTAAAAGTATTCAGCAATTAAAAAAAAAAAACAGCTCACAGCTTGCAAATGCATGAAGTAATTGTAATAAATTTCACTAAAAAAAGAATGTACAGATCTCCCCTGGCTAACAGTCTTCAGCAGCTGACTTTTTTGTCTCTCTGAGAGCATTTGCTAATGAGAAAAACAAGCTAATTTCTTTGTAGATGCAAGAAGGTTAGCATTTTTCATGATTTTCATAATTTTGTCTTATTTTTCAAGCATATTTCTTACAAAAATAGTTTATAGCTTAAGCCTGGAACATTAATCTAGACATCCTCTATTGTAGAAAAAAATCATCATATTATTTCTACATATAATAGAATCAATATATTTGTATACCCCGCCCCCTCTCCAGCAGCTCACACATTATATTAACATAAGCCTGCTAATGTTCAGCCTTTCTTCTCATTAAACTGTAAAACCTATATTTCTTACAACTACAAAGGTACTTGTTTACTTTAATATCTTCAACGCATATAACAGCCGCTGAAAAAACTCCCCCACTAACATTTATAATACCACTGACTACACACTATAGAAAACTGTTTTACAATAAAAACATGCAATTTATATCATGAAATGCTTTATACAAATGCTAATAAGAGAAACATTTTGCTTACAGTTACTTTTTTCTCCTTTAAGGTGTTTCTACACTTTAAAGGCATACTGTAGAGTATATATTTTTCAGTCCAACCACAAGGTTAACAAAGTCAACCGAAGTCCAGTTTTTCTTAGTCACTTTTATTTGCAAAGTGATATTTCACGAATGTGATTGATGCTTTATGATCTCACATTTATTCACTAATTTCAGTGTTGCTGGTCTTCTTCTTGGTTATCTTCATTTCCCAAAACTAGACTCTGTTTCAAGTCCAATGTACTTTTGATTTTGCTAGTTAATTCCTGTGCTGTTTTCTGTCTTTCAAGCATTTTCCTTTGGAGCACTGCAAAAATGTTTCATGGACAAAGTTGAGCATTATTGATGAAAGAATGAGAAGCTGACTGCTGTGCTGTTTCCTGTCTCATTTTTGTGGGTATTTTTTATTTCCTCCTTAGACTGTTCTACATCAAGTGTCTTTGATCCTACAGGAAAAAATATTCTGAAGACAGCTGGATACAGCAGTTTGAATGTCATACCGGTCTGTCAGCATTCCCTGATTGCTGGACTAAATTTGCTTTTCTTCTGCTTGGTGTACATTGAATAATCATTTTCCACAAATACTCTGCTGTTTCCAGTTTTTAATACTTTTTGTCCATCTACCACAGTTTTGTCAGAATTAGTTGTTTCTGCTGGTATGACTTAATCTTTACTAATACAGGTCTTTGCTGCTTTCTCATGGCCAGGATTGGGGAATACACTTGACATGTCACTTCAGTTAACAAATCCTGTTGTGAAATACCAGTCCAGTTGCTTATTTGTGCCTCCATAAAATTAATACAGTCTGTGTCTTCCATTTTCTCTAGTACAGCAGAAAATCTCAGATTTTCTCTGTGTGCTCTCTTCAGTGAGTGATAGTTGGAGCAGAGTTGTTTTCAAGTATATATTGTGGGACAAATAGAGATATAGTCAAAGCTCTGCTATTTTTTAAAACATTTCTTCTTGACAAGCCTCATACTCGTCTAGCTTTTTCTTCATTTCAAATTCTGATTTTTGCAGTTTTGTAAGTTCATCTGATTAGATAATTAAAGTTATATCTATATTTTCTAGCATTTTATTATTTGATTTTGATATATTCCTAGAGTGTTTCATTTATTTTAATCACCTTTGAGTATGTTTGATTTATTTTTCTTCTAAATTACTGAAAACCATTTCTTGAAACAAAGCTAAAGCTTCAACTGCTTTTTTATGAGCAACTGCAGGATCCTTCCCTGTCAGTGTTTTGTCTTCATCCTTTCTAGCTGATTTTCTTTCAGGTTCTGCACACTTCTTTTTCTTTGCTAGTATCCAAGCAGTGTACTTACTAGCCCATAACTGAATTTTACCCAAATAGTTTCAATGGCACTCATTTTTCTCAGTTTCTGTTTATCACAGTGGAAGAGTTGCAGTTAAGCAGCTGACCAGTGCGCAGCCATCTTGGAAGTTCAGTGACTGATCTCTTTATGGAGGTAGATTCCCTAATTTTGATCTCATACATCCTCTCTGTGAGCCAGTTGGCAATCCATCATGTGATGTAGGGATATATTCTCAAAGTATTTGCTTTCCTGCTATGCCTGATTGTGGGTGTGTATCAAAAGCACTGGGTAGGTTGAGGTATGTTGTGTGTACAATTTTATCTTCATCCATTGCTTTAATGACCTTTTCAAAAAAGTCTACCAGGTTAACTAAGTATGACCTATCCTTGACAAATCCATATTAAGAAGGGTTCAGTGTTTGGAAGTTCCCTATGTTCTTATTGATTAATTCCATGAAAAGTCTTTCCATGGCTTTGCATATGAGGCTAGTCAGACTCATGGGTCTATAATCACCTAACCCTGTGGGCGATCCTCCCTTATTCAAGGGGAATGACTGTAACTGTTCCCATTTGCTCAGTACAAACCTGTATGTACGCTAAAGTTGAACAGTGTTGTTGGGGGGGGGGAGCAGTGGCTAAATCATACTCCATGCCATTTAATATGCATCCTGAGATATTGTCAGCACCCATCAATGTACTATTTTTAGCTTTTGATAGAGCTTTTGGGCCTTGGTTTAGAGTGATAGCTGGAGCAAAGTTGGTTTCAAGTATATCTTGTGGGACAGACAGAGAGTGATAAAGTCAGAGCTGAATTTATCGGCCATTAGGTTCACTATATCTTCAGCTTCATATTGGTGAAGTCTTTCACAATCAGCTCAGTGCATTGTTGCATTGTGCTTCTGAGACCACAACCTTAAATAAAAATGGCCTTGAGATTGACTTTGGATTGGGTGGCTATTTTAGCCTCAGATTCGGCTTTAGTGGAATTTATTAAGCTGAGTTATATATTTCAATGATGAGAGTGCTATCATTCTGGGAATTACTGTTCTTACATTTATTTAAAATTCTCTTCCTTTTATTGTAAAGCTTGTTGATCTAATGCTTTCACCACAGGGGTTTGTTTCTGAGATTTGCCCTGTACTTGTACCTGCAGGGTACAGCTGTATCTGTGTAGCTATTTACATGGTGGGATAATGTGGTGGTGTACATTTCTGTGCATTCAGCAGAGTTAAATGGGTTTAGAGGGGATATGAAGCAAGGCAACGTATCACTTAGGAGTAGGTCGTTTGTCTTAGAGAACTTTTTAAAGGTACCTTGTGTGGAAGGGGTCTCTGGTTTTGGTTTTATTTCAAGGGAAACAGCTTTATGGTCAGACCTAACAAGGGATGTGGATACACAAGGGAAGGTGAAATATGTCCCCATATTAATAAGGACAAGGACCAATATGTGGTTCCCCAAGTTGGTACTCTGACTAATATTTTCAGGGCATTTGTATCGACAAGGCCCATGAGTGTCTGTGCTTATAAACTAGTAGTGGTGCATGTTTCCCAGCCTATAGCTGGATAGTTTAGATCATCGAAGAAAATATTACTGGGTAAAAAACTGAGTGATTCCAGTTCTGTAGGTAGGCTTTGTGGCTTTCTTGGGTCATAGAGAAAGACCTGTGTCTAGTTAGTATATGGTATGGGACTATTCTGATGGTGAAAAGCACACAGGGTGAACAGGAAGCAAGAAAATCCCCTCTGGTAAAGGAAACTTGTTGAATGAAAACAGGAACAATCCAAATGCAGTAACACTTTTTTATTAGAATCCACAAACACCAAAACTTCTGGGACGAAAGCGCTCATCATTTGTTTGTAACAGCACTAAGGGGGTTGTCAATATCTTTGCCAATTACTAAAACCCTAGACAGAACAGGTAAAGGTCATCCCTGGCAAAGTGGCATGGCCTGTCAATTATATCCTCCCAAGCTGAAAAATAGTGGACCCCTTCAAATGGCACAAAAAAACTAAACCATTTATTGAAATCAATTATTTTTTGCTCATGTTGCAGAATCATCCTTGGAGATAGTAGAATGCTGATCAATACCAAGGTCATGCATGCCTAGGATACACAATCTAAGAGCTTCTTCATGTCTCTTTTCCTTGAGTCCGGAAAGGTACATCTCATGTCATTGACATTCACATGTACTATGACTGAGTTATACAAGTACTTGTTCAAACACTTGAGTGCTTGTGTGATCTCATGGATCCTATCACCAGACAAGTGAGTAGCCATCACTTTTTCCTTGCTCAGCCTGGTAAGAGGTAAATCTGCATGTCTTACAATTGAGTCACCTAAAACTAGAATTTCAGTTGGGTAGTTAGCTGCCTTACAGGCTCAGCCTCCATGACTTTGGGACTCCTTGTGTTAAATGAGGTGGTAGACTTAAATTGCTGAGTGTGCTTTGTTCCTCTATTGTGTTTTAGGGGACTTTGATGTTTAGGCAACTTAATCTGTAGAACCTCAGCATATGATGGATTATGTGTATTGTGATGGCCTTGGTAAAGTGTGGTCTGTGGTAAACTGATGATTTTGGTGTTAGATTTTATTGTGTGTGGGATTTTTGCTTATGAGGACATTATATAGGTGTATATCTATGCCATTCAAGTAGCACATGATCATCAGATAGTATGAGCAATTACCCATCTTGATCAGGCTGGCTGCAGAAGTTGTGTGGCAGTGCTGGTCCATAGTTTCAACAGGAATGACTCAGGGGCAGGGATGACTATAACTGCTTTGAATTTGGTTTGTTTAGGATACTGTTTGGATGGACTTAATACTAAGACATGTGGAAAGTTTGAGTGTTTTGATCAGGGGTGTACAGCATCTTAAGGTGTGTTTATCTGCATGTGGCACATTACTTGAGCTTCAAACCTGGGTTTCTAAAGCTGTATAGATTTTGTAGGTCTCTTATAGGGAAAAAAGCTCTTGCTTAGATAACCCATTACAGAGCAAATCTAATGGTGGTGGTGCATTTAATGAAGCTCAGCACAGGTTATTTCTTCCCTTTTTCATGAAAAGCTAATTTTCCACAGTTCAGAGCTTTCCACACTTCTCAGAGTCTGGAATAAAACACTCTGTGTGGGTGCAGCTCTATGAAAGTTATAACAGATGAGTTAGAGAGGGAGCCAATCAAATAAAGCCAAGAGTAGAGCTCTGTGACTTCAGAACCTATAGAAAATCACAGTTCACTTAGTTTTAGGGCTCTAAGCTTCAATTCAATGACTTTAGCTTTTGCAGTGGGGGTAGGGGAACACTGTTATTAGTGTACAAACAGTAGGGATGCAGGTAGCGCAGTATTTAACATATCAGTGGGGGCTGGGACAGCTGTAACAATGCAACAGACTCTAGAAGAAGGAAAAAATGTAACAAATGTAACAAACAGAAAGGGACCGGAATGCAAGTTTAAGCAGGCAAATAAGCAAAATATAAGAGTCTAACTGCAAAGCTGGAATGTAAACAGATGTAGATGGACAGAACAGACCAGACAGACATTTACCAGTAACTGCTTATGGAAAAATGCAATAATAAATTACTAACATAGCTGTCAACCTTCCATCTCCAAAATGAGGAACACCAGCCCTTATAATGTGGAACAAATGGGCAAAATGTGGAACACATACTAACAGCTTACTAACAACTTCAACTTGGAAGATCACAGAATGGTTAAAATATGTTGGTTTTACTTATAAAAAAATTTTTAATGAATTGATATCATTCTTTTCTATTTACCATGGATATCAATTAAAAAATTCCTAACACCGAATGTGTGACATATTCTTTCAATGTAGAACTTTGAGGAACATGAACTTTTTAAGACCCCAAATGGGCTATGTTCCAAGTAATGAGGTACACTTGAAAGGTATAATGACTAAATGAGGCTTACAGCCTGCAGTAGTTCACAATTCTCCCACAGTTATGAATGAAACTATAAGACAAAGGACTCAGTCCAAGTTCAAATGCAGTTAACTTTTATAAGTAATTCTACTTAAGGAGAGAGAAGTTTAATATAATGTATATTAGATCCTCAGATCTTACATTAATTCAGTATTCTCCCACAACAGCAAATGCAGCTGCAAGACTGAGGTCCCAGAACAATTAAAAAAAATCAGACATATAACTTTTTTAACTAAAACATGGAAAAATGTAGAAAAATACAAAAAGCAGCATAATAAATTATGTAACAATAAGTACAAGTGCAATATTCAAGCAGAACTGAAATAAAAGCCTTTTTCTTCCATTTTTGATGAAAAGCTCATTTTGACAGTTCAGGACTTTCCATTCTTCTCAAAGTCTTCAGTAAAATACAAAACATAAATAGTTTCATTGCTTGATTAATATTTATTTTTCGAACCTGACATAGAAGGATCTGTCACCCACTTCATCTTGCCTTCCTCTAGTAAGTGACTAGGGAATAATAATTCTTTTGTTCAATCAGGAAAATATAGTGAAGCTAGTTAAGTGCTGTTTTTCTGTATCTGTGTGAATCTATCTGTCTGTGTTATTTTAATATTTCCTATGATTGAAACTCTGGTGTTTATTGTAAATAGATAATTAGTATTTTTGTGTTTTTTTTATTATTTATTATTAAATATATTTAATGCATTGTGGCTGGTCCTTTAGAGAATATTTTAATCCTTGAGAGTACTTATATCTATTTGGTGATTCTGTGCCACACCTGAAAGCCTTACTGCATTAATCAAACACTACCATTTGTATTAATATTAATGTTACTCAGTATAACTTGGTACCCTTTTAAAAGAAGTAGAGTAGCTGACTTTAGGGCTGTCTGGAGGTGGTAATTACCATATAGCCTGGACAGAAGGGGGCATAGCTAGTAAATTTGTGCCAGGCTTTCCCAGGTATGTGTGTGTCTATGTGTGTGTGTGGGTTTACTATCACAAATATGAAGTGAACTCGGTCGACCCACATATGGTCGACCGAAAGAATTCGAAACTCACATTGTCGAACACCAAGATTGCTGAATCACAAACCAAATTTAACCTACAGACGGGTTTTAACATGGGTCGAGATAGGGGTGAGGTTTGTAGTTCGGCAATATTGCATTCGACATTGCCGAGTTCGACATTCCGATTCTCGATGGAAGTGGAGTCGATCGAGTTTGCTTCGAATTTTTGAGAGTAAACCGTGTGTGTATGTGTGTGTGTGTGTGTGTGTGTGTGTGTGTGTGTGTGTGTGTGTGTGTGTGTGTGTGTGCCTGTGTGTGGTGATCTGTCAAAATCAAATCTCCAAAAGTGTGTGTGTCAGCTGCTTGGAGCAGGGCATGAAGCACTGGTTTCACAGAGAGGGTACTGGAGGATTTGACTGTGGACTCAACTCTGCAGCTGTGCCAGTGGGAAGTCGCATTGGGCCACTGGAGAGAAAGAAAGAGAGAGAGAGAAAAATCTAGGCCTAAACTGAGTGTGTTCCCTGTATGCTCTTAAGGGAAGTGCTGCTTGATTCAGAGAGCTGCACCTGGAAATACAGTGTGTATCTATTTTTTTTCCAAGTGAATGACCTTCTCCAGTGTCAGTGGTAAGGATTCAGGCTCCTTTATTACTGGACGTAAAATCAACACCAAACCTCTCACGCAAAGCTATGCCCGGCCAACCAAACTATGAAGCAACACAACGGCCAGCAATATTTGTTCCAAAAGGCTTTATTGAGCTGTAGAAATCACATTGGGATATAAAAATACCCCAGGCTCCAAACCGGTTTCGGTGTAACCTTCTTCAGTGGAGCACACAAAATAGAAAAAGTAGGGAACCACCAACAGAGCACCTAACACTATTTATAGTGTACGCCAGTCATGCAATGTCCAATCAATAGATTGTTTATATAGTGGTCTAATAAGACCTTACCTACCAACTTGACATATGAATACATAATAATGTATTCAAAATTCAAATTAATCAAAAATATAAATTTATGTGACATATAACTAGGTATATATATTGTTAAATTTCCATATTAAGTCTGAATGTGTACAACAAAAATTACATCCACAGTTGTATAATAATGCAAAATGATACTGTCAACCATATGGTCTAGAAATATGTGCTTATCGATAAACACTCATCAGTGCAACACAGCTCGCATATTTGTGCTTAACAAATTCTATCTTTAAACACCAAAAGTCCTACTAAATTGCATATAATCATAAATGGTCATTAATACCTGGGGGAAATAAAGCCCCAAGATGTATGATCCAATATTTCTCTTTGTGTGTAAGTATATTTTCCCACCCCTGTTGATGACTTCTGTCACCCACTATACGATCGATTATGGTAAACATAAACTTGGCAGTAGGATGTTTAACTGTATGTTGATAAAGGGCATTTGTAATTTTCTTATTTCTAATATTGCTTCTATGTTCTCCTATCCTAATCCTCAGTGACCGAGAAATTTTCCCCACATAAAAAGAAGAGCATTGGCAAGTCGCAAGATAGATGACCCAACTCGTGGAACAATTTCCAAAAATCCTTAAATCGTATACCTTACTGGTATTGGCACTACTAAACTGTTTGGTTTTATTTACCTGGCTACATGACATGCAATGCCCACAAGGGACAGTGCCCACTAATTCTGTACCAGTCATGGTTAGTTGTCTGTATCTAGCCCCTCCACTTCCATGATGTTTATAGTGTGAAAAGATTGAACCTAGAGTTTTGCCCCTTCTATAAGAGAATTGGCAACGTGTACCCAAATGTTGTCTAAGAGTGTCATTAGCCAACAAGATATTCCAATTCCTTTCCATGATTCCTCTGATAATCTGATTGTTTCTGCCATATGTGGTGACAAATCTCAAAACACCATCACCTTTCTTTTTCTGATGATCCTGGTATTCAAGAAGCTGTCTCCTGGTATAATTGTCAGAGCAATGTTTAGCAGATCTGATGTCAAATTCTGCATAACCTCTATCAAGGAACCTATTCGTGAGATCTGAACTGGCCACCTCATAGTCTTCCACAGTGGAATTAATCCGTTTAACACGACGAAACTGTGATTTAGGGATATTCCGGACAGTGTGGCGGGGGTGCATACTTGAAGCATGTAGCAACGTATTGTATTCTGGATATTTTCTATATATTTTTGTGCCTAATGTGTTATCAGGCTTTCTATAAACATTCACATCTAAAAATTCAATAGATGTGAAGTTGCTATTAACTGTAAATTCAATGCCCCAAATATTGCTGTTGAGATAATCAACAAATTCCTTAAGATATTCACTATCTGCCCGCCACACCATCCAACAATCATCAAGATATCTTCGCCAAATATCCATTTCCACGATATAAATGTTGTGAGATATATCATATATTAAATATTCTTCCAAGTAGGCCATGAAAAGGTCTGTATATGTTGGAGCAAAAGATGCTCCCATTGCCGTGCCTTGTAGTTGCCAATAGCATTCTCCTTGGAAGTAAAATATGTTTTTATTAAGAACATGCTCACACATACAGATCAAAAGGGTATTGAAACCAGGTGGATATAGATTAGTTTTTTCAAGCCAAAACTGAAGTGCTTGAAGTCCTGCCCAATGTGGAATACTGGTGTATAATGATTTTACATCCAGTGTACAGAGTAACCAGTCTGATTCAATTTGAGTCTCCGCTATAATTTGTAAAAATTGTGTGGTATCCTTGATTCTGGCTCTGACATTAACCAGGAGTGGTTTCAAATATTCCGTAAGATGGGCTGATAATGGTTCAGTAAGTGAACCATGACCGGACACTATAGGTCTGCCAGGTGGAGAAGTGAGTGATTTGTGTATTTTAGGAAGTAAATATAGTATCTGTTTATTGAGATCCTTGACCGTTAAATGTTTGACAATAGTGGTAGATAAAATGCCTTCCTCTACTGCACTTCTCAAAAAACTGTCAATTTCTCTTTTAAATGTAGGGGTTGGATCAATATCCATCTTCATGTAGCATTTCATGTCCGATAGTTGTCGCAATCCCTCTTGTGTATAATAGTCCATGTCAAGGACTACTACTGCTCCACCCTTGTCAGCCTTGAGAATAGCTATGTTATTATTGTTTTTCAATTCATTAAGCGCCTTCCTTTCAGTTTCCTGAATATTATCTTTGAGTATATTGAAACCATATGGTGGAAAATGTAAATCTCTAAGTACAGCCTGTTGAAAGGCTGTAACATGGATGTTGGCAGGAGGTTGAAATGTAGATTTGAGAAATCTAAACTCAGTAGATCTTTGAGGATTATTGTTATCATTTTCAGAAAAGAATATCTTTAGATTAAGACAACGGCAAAATTCCAAAACATCATTAACTGTTTGATATTGATCACAAAAGAAGCCGGGTACAAATCCTAAGCCTTTATTTAAAATTGTTTCTTGTTTCAAAGTGAGCACAGATTTAGAAAGGTTGAGAACATTTTTATACCCAGTGTCATCTACTTGAGAAGTACTTGGACTATTCCATCCATTGAGTCTAAATCTAGACCTATTTTGGTGTTTCCTCCCCCCGAGGCGTTTGTTCGTACTCCTAAAGGGGTTGGTATGTTACTTCTCTTTTTGATTGGTGAGTGATCAGATGTAATGCCCTCACTGTCAGTGGGAGAAGACTCATTACCTGAGGTACTGGTATATGTGTGTTCCTTATTTTTAAGAATAGGTCTGGGTCGTTTCCTTGATCTGACCCCGTCCCTACCCATTGTCATATCTTTAAATCTGACTGACTTTTGTATTTCAAAAGGGCGTCCTCTGCCATAATCATTGACGTCCCGATTGAATTTTTTGATTTTCCTTTCTTTGGTCAATTTATCATACTGAGTCAGTTCTTTGGATAAATTGGCCACCATAGTGTTATACTTAATGTTGGACTCAAATTGTTTACAAATAAGACTAAGGTCCTTAACCTCAGCAATATTCAAATCTATGGTCCTTTCATAGTAATCAGCCAATATTTGTACAAATCTCATAGATCCTTCTTGTACCGCCTCATACCATTCATTGGTCAACCTCTGTTCAGATCTGCTGACCATGGGTTTTAACCTGATTTTGAGCCCTCTTGGGACTAATTTTTTAACTAAATAGGCCTTAAAAAGCCTTAGATGCCATATATTGGCTCGCAATCCTTTCAGGGCTTTCTCTAAATTAAAGAAAGCCGATTGACACCCATTTTGAGAAGAGGCAGCCTGTTGATTATTATTCATGTTGCTTGTGATAGAATCCAGTCCAAACACCTGGATATCCTCCCTATCAGCACACATACCCTGTAAAATATTATCCAGATTCATATTTAACCCAATGAACCGACTCAGTACAATAGAATACAGGGTAGCACGGCACCAGTAACAAGAAAAGGACCCAGAAAAATATTAATTCACCCTGCAATCGAAATAGGGTATATATCCAATCTAGTTTGATTATCCAAAATACCAGTATCTCAAGGGAATACGCATATGCAATAATGTCTGCCAGACGTCCAAAAGACAGATCAAAAAACACTGTTCATTCTTACATAACTGACCTATAATATACTCCAAAATGATTGAAAGGTCTTTGTCATGACATTAGGGAAAAGAAACAGTGTATAATATGTGTCAATAGTTCAATGTTAATATAGCTGTCTTCTGAAATATTAGACAATGATATATATTAACCACCCCACTCAAAAGTGTTGGTGACCTTGGTCTATCAACAAGACCATCTGCCACTTATACAATCTACTGTAGTGATAATAATAACCCAATCTGCTATCATAAGGGTTATGCCTCATACAGCCCAAAATAACTGAACCAAGGGGACTGTGTATCCAATCTCAATTGTTGGTCCTAGTAAATGTTAACACATATCTAAAAAATGTCGACTATGATAGTGTGGCAACCCTGCCTTTGTTAATTGAAAATATCCCTAGACAAATGATGTTATATAAAAAATAGCATCAACCACCTAATTCATTTAATTAACCTGTGCCTAAGTTAGGCCTACCAGGTCCAGAAAATGGATGGTGAAATCTAGATTAGTGTTGAATATACAGGGTATAATCCTATAATAGTCAAAAACAATGTAGACCTATCTGAATAATCCTATCATATGTTGTAGGAATTATATACACCAAAGACCCATCAGTGTGTAGAAAAACATTTGTTATAGAAAATAACAGGATGAATACTTTAATAATCCCCAACAATATTGGCCTATGTATTATGGATAGATCAAAAATAACATGCCTAAGTTAAGACATCACCCAATATTTTTGGTTTAACAACATTGCAAAAGCCCTAATGTATACTGTTTTATATCAAAAAATCAAGCAATAAGATCTAATATTCCAACACATTTGACTTATAGCCATATAGACATTAACAATTCAATTGTTACCATATATGCCGGTATGAAACAAAATTTGTTATCAAAGTAGAAATTTAAAATGTTCCAGAGGAAATTCGGGATAACAAACTCCCAAAATGAGAGTCCGACACATGGACGCCTAATTGAGTTGGATCACTGCCATCCGTATACTTCCTTTCTTATAAAACACAAGAAAACAGTTCCATATGGTTGTCGATAGTATATAACAAAGTCCTGACACACAACCTCCCCAATAACATTCAGTTTACTTCAAAAAAGATAGGTCCAATGTCACTACATTCCAAATAATCGTAGCACGAATCTTGTGAGACAACAGTAGGCAGAAAAAACACCTAAACTCCGTTAACTCTTAAACGCAGTTACACACATCGACCAAATCACAAATGATGCCCCAAGTATAGAAGTCAAGTCCCAGTGTAAGACCAAATTCACCAATATTAATGTTGGCTTTGGAAACCTAACACATAGTTCCAATATCCAGCTGAATGTAGACACAGTCAGTAGTCTTACAGTACCTCAAATCTTAAATATAGCAGTTGGACATGGACCAAACACGAAACCCGCTGACTTCCAAACGTTAAATAGCACTTTAGCCGTCTCGTTCACCTTGCCCCAAATCTACACCTCACTAGCTTTCAAACGTTGTGCTGCACATAAACCATCACATTAATCCGGCCCCAAATTTGTAGTATAATTATGCGATCTCTTTGGCGCAGTTGCACTCATCGACCAAATCACAAATGATGCCCCAAGTATAGAAATCAAGTCCCAGTGTAGGACCAAATTCACCAATGTAAACTTTACAAACACAGAAACTTTGGCACATAATTCCACTGTTCAGCACATAGAAAAAGGCTGAATATAAACCCAATCAATAGTCTTACAGTACCTCAAATATTGATATATCAGTTTGAGACGGACCAAACACAAAACCCGCTGACTTCCAAACGTTAGATTACACTTTAACCGTCTCGTTCACTTTGCCCCAAAATGGTGGATGTAATCAAAATGTACGCCGCGCAGACTTTCAAACGTAGTAATGCACATAAACCATCACATTAATCTGGCCCCAAATAAATGGATGTAATCCAAATTATACTCTATTAAATGTTGAATCCATAGTGTAAAAATACAAACTCCTCATTGGCACCCATCGTAACACATGAAAATCCCCAAAGTGAAGAGTCTTCTCCCACCGACAGCTGGAACAATGGCTTCCAGAGAGGTACACTCGACGTAAAATCAACACCAAACCTCTCATGCAAAGCTATGCCTGGCCAACCAAACTACGAAGCAACACAACGGCCAGCAATATTTGTTCCAAAAGGCTTTATTGTAGAAATCACATCGGGATATAAAAATACCCCAGGCTCCAAACCGGTTTCGGTGTAACCTTCTTCAGTGGAGCACACAAAATAGAAAAAGTAGGGAACCACCAACAGAGCACCTAACACTATTTATAGTGTACGCCAGTCATGCAAAGTCCAATCAATAGATTGTTTATATAGTGGTCTAATAAGACCTTACCTACCAACTTGACATATGAATACATAATAATGTATTCAAAATTCAAATTAATCAAAAATATAAATTTATGTGCCCTTTATCAACATACAGTTAAACATCCTACTGCCAAGTTTATGTTTACCATAATCGATCGTATAGTGGGTGACAGAAGTCATCAACAGGGGTGGGAAAATATACTTACACACAAAGAGAAATATTGGATCATACATCTTGGGGCTTTATTTCCCCCAGGTATTAATGACCATTTATGATTATATGCAATTTAGTAGGACTTTTGGTGTTTAAAGATAGAATTTGTTAAGCACAAATATGTGAGCTGTGTTGCACTGATGAGTGTTTATCGATAAGCACATATTTCTAGACCATATGGTTGACAGTATCATTTTGCATTATTATACAACTGTGGATGTAATTTTGTTGTACACATTCAGACTTAATATGGAAATTTAACAATATATATACCTAGTTATATGTCACATAAATTTATATTTTTGATTAATTTGAATTTTGAATACATTATTATGTATTCATATGTCAAGTTGGTAGGTAAGGTCTTATTAGACCACTATATAAACAATCTATTGATTGGACATTGCATGACTGGCGTACACTATAAATAGTGTTAGGTGCTCTGTTGGTGGTTCCCTACTTTTTCTATTTTGTGTGCTCCACTGAAGAAGGTTACACCGAAACCGGTTTGGAGCCTGGGGTATTTATATATCCCGATGTGATTTCTACAGCTCAATAAAGCCTTTTGGAACAAATATTGCTGGCCGTCGTGTTGCTTCCTTTATTACTGGCCCAGAGAGGGGACATCACAACTAGAATGTAGCTTTTTGAGGAGAATTAGATGAATCTTGCATTCATAATCAAATAACTTAGCTAGGATCTTACATGGCAGCTCTCCAAATCCCATACATAAAGTTTAATATTTACTAGCATTAAATTCAAGAGATAGTTCTTGAAGATCTTCATATTTCCCAAGATACTACTTGAAAGTCTCTTGTGACTTAGTAGAAAATTCCCATTCATATTGCTAATGTATCTCATCTAATAAAATTTTAGTTTCACTGTGTTTTTTACTAACTTTAACTACAGCTGGCAAGCAATCTGTGTAGCAGATTAGTGCCATAAGTATTGTTAATATTATTATGAGACTCAAAGGTTTTGGTCCCAAGAGATAATTATTTCTGGTTATCTTGTTACACGCTAAAAGGACAAACTCTGCAAGCTGTGTGTCTCTATATATGGTGTATACAGAGGAAATGTTTACAACTGAAGAACAATCATCCAGTCTTGTAGGCTATACTTTAGTTGCAAGTTCTCTAGATAAACTGACCTTGAAATGAAAAAATGTCTGAGGTTGAGCCATGTGCTGTAATTCTTAGACGCTGCTGAATCCCTTACAAATGCTTTCTACGAGCACCTCCAGGAAAGAATGGATCAAGCAATCCCAAATAAAATCAAGACCCTTCCCACTAAAGGCAAGCGCCCGATCTGGTGGACCCCAGCCATAAACAAACTTTACAACAAGAGGACAAAGCTACTACAAGATAGAGCAAAATCCCTAAAAGGGAAGACATCTCTGATCAATACTAGTAAAAAACAACGATCACTCATAAAATCATCCAAGGCCAACTTTGAGAGAAAAATCGCCAAGGACTCAAAAGACAATCACAAGGCCTTCTTTAGCTATGTTAGAAATCTGGGTGGAAACTCCCAGATATGCTCAGAATTAGTCCAAATGATACAAAAATCACTGAACCCACAGACATTGCAAACATACTGGCAGACAGGTTCAGTGAAAATTCCCAAAAGGAGAAATATCTATCCCAGCAGAGTGTAGCCTCCCAATCATCTCAAATGCCCAGGTGAGAGCTGCTCTCTCTAAAGCTAAAAACACAGCATCAATGGGACCGGATGGTGTCTCCGGCTGTGTGCTACATGAACTCAATGAGGAACTAAACCCACACATAAGGCTGCTGTTTAATCTTAGCCTTACCACAGGATACGTACCCAAAGAGTGGTGTACGGCAACTGTGGTCCCACTCCACAAAGGCGGTGCTTCTACGGACCCTGGTAATTACCGCCCCATAAGCTTAACAAGCCTGGTCTGCAAAGCTATGGAGAGGATCATAATGGAACTCATAAATAAAGACATAGGGGACTTACAGACATTGGATCCTACCCAATTCGGCTTTGTCAAGGGCAGATCATGCCTCTTGAACTTGGTCGACTTTTTTGAAACAGTCACAAAGGCCATTGATGAGGGTAAGGCAGTTCACACAGCCTACCTTGACCATGCAAAAGCTTTCGATGCAATACCCCACTCGGGTATCATAGAAAAGCTCACCAGCTTAAATGTAAACCCATATGTCACAAGATGGGTTGCAAACTGGCTCAAGGACAGAACCCACAGGGTTAGAGTCTGGTGCCATGTCAGACTCCAAGCCGGTCACAAGCGGTGTCCCACAGGGCTCAGTCCTGGGCCCCCTCTTGTTCGGCATCTACTTTTCAGAAGTGCAGGCAAACATAGGAGGATTGTGGCTGACAAAGTTTGCAGATGACTGCAAACTGGGTGCCATAGTTGAAAATCCATCATACACAGATATCCTTCAGAGAGGTCTCATAGAAATGGATAACTGGTGCCAGAGCCATGGCCTTAAGCTAAACGCCAAAAAATGTATAGTCATACCCTTTGGTAAAAACAAGGTAACGCCAAGTTACCACATAGGTGGCAATCCAT
>NC_056739.1:63456819-63469319 GCF_019279795.1 Protopterus annectens | reverse complement strand
ATAGGGTGCATGCACCACATCCACCCATGCTACATGCATACACAGTCAACAAACAATGTAACCTCACTGTTAATGAAACTTGGAAAGAAGCAACCATATGGGTCCTGGGGGGTGAGGAACAAGCCTAAATCTTTATCCCATAGCACAGTAGGCATTTTGATCTCAACATTTTAACATTTCATCATTTTGCCAGTTCAACGTTGCACATTCAGTATTGTGGCTTTCAGTATATTGCTTTGTAGTAAGTTGATATGTACATCAGCTGCAGGATAGATGTCAATGATACAAGAAGAAATGTTGTTTCAGACACAAATGGGTGGGAAAATGGAAGCATTGATTACAATTGCATCTTACTTTTTTGTCGTTAGTTCTACACAGAAGTACCTACGTTTTATATATCTGCAATGAAACACTAGCTCATAGTTATTTGAGATGCAGATCATATCTAATATATCTATCACAATGATGAATTAAAACATCCCGATTCAGGAAATTACACAACACTAGCAATTTATTATATTTACAGGGAACACAGAAAAGTGAAATAAACTCATCTTTTCCCCTTTTCTGTGTACATAACCTTGGATCAGCATTACAGAACCTGAAACAAAGCAATGTCTGTTGCACTGAATGTCAACACATAGACAATTTACTTAAACATACATAGCACTTTATGTATCAACAAGACATAATGTCTTACATTTTACACAAATTGGTACAGTACAAATGCTACACAATTTTATTAGAATGATTTTGAAAACCATTTAAAGAAACCTATCTTTGGTATCTCTCATATATTATTACTGCTAAAAAATTGTTTTATAATCAGGCTTCAGTTAAGTCTGCATACGTTCAATGATGTTCAGTGTTCAGATACTATTACTTTGGAACCTGTGCGTACGTACAAATGCATTTTAAAAATGAAATAAAATTGCATACATATAAATAAGACATCTTAACATATGTTTACTGAAACTGTATTTAATAAACTCTCTTAAAGTATTCCTTCATCGTATACTATACATTTACATAAACCTTACTGCGCACCGACAGAACAGAAATTTTACATAGCTTCTGTGTAATAGTATTAATATCTTTAGCCTTGAGTAAAAAAAGAAAATCCCTGTATACATGCCCTGAAGTGACACCAGCCTAGTTAACAGTGAGACAAAATTATACCTGAACTTGAATATTAACCAACAAACCATCCTATGAATTATCTGCCAATGAGCTCTCTTCCAACAACATTTGAGTTTGCCTCATTTTATTTCTCCAAGTCTTTTAGGTTTCTAATACCGTGACAGGAATGGAGCCCATTCCTAAGTCAAAGTATGATTACAGATCATGAAATTAGTATCATTTCAATCTTTGATGCAAGCCAAAAGTGCTCTTCGTTGCACCCGCAATGTGCCCAGAAATGAGTTCTTCTGTAATTCATATGGACTTACATGTATCGTTAGCATATCTAAATAAGACTGTAAATTCTTTTTTGTGAGACCCATTGCTCCTACTACTATTGAAACAGTCTGGGCATCCTTCTTCCACATTGCCCTTGTTTCTGTCTGCAAATCCTAGGGTTTTATGACTTTGTGTCTCTCTATTTGTAAGACACTGTAGTCACTGGGTGTAGCAATTTCATTGATCAAAACTACTTTTGTCTTCTTTTCATGGTTTATTACAACCAATGCAACAGTCTTGCCACATTATTATGCCTTTCAGTATATAGTCCTTCTGCTGTTAGTATGTCACAACCAACACTGAGGTGTATGACTGTTTCCAATTCACTTTTTCAAAACCTACATTTGTCTGTTTCTCCCACATATTCAATGGACTTTGCAAACCAGTGTGTACGTAGCCCACTATCTTGGACTGCCAATATTAACCTTTCATCTCTTGGTTTGAATTCACCTCTCCTTAACCATTCCTGTGTTCATTCCTGATCAACATGATGTTTTTCCAGAAGTTTTCTCTACTTGCAACTATATTTATGCTTTTTTCACATTTCTTGCCTTCTCATCTTGATCCTTCTCTTTATATTCTTTCTTTTGTTTTTTGGCACATTCATTCACTGCCTGATTTTTTTGTCTACTTCTGGTTTGATTTCCATTCTCACTTGACACCGATATGCTTCTACTAAATTAAGAATGGGAAGTCATCTTAGATTTCTTCTCCTCATGTTTCAAAACTTTCACTATGTTTGGTTCTGATGAGGACATCAGATATGTATGCAGTCCTATGATTGCAGATCTATACATGTGATCAATTTTGAGGAGGCCCATGCCCCCTTCACAATGAAGGTTATTATAATCTTGGTATATGCCAATTTTTATAAATTATTTGATAAGTTTGAAGCATTTTTTTTGTTTTTCTGTCCAACTGATCCAATACTTTTTTTCTTATCAGTATTCTTTTTTCTCAATTGTTTTTACTGAAAATTTTAGCAACAAAACATTAATATATGATAACAGAGACATTATAAAACAAATACACATATCTAAAAGAACAATAATAAACAACAGCTAAATAACTATTTTCAATGTTGTCTACTCTAAAACAAAGCTTTTTAAACAGAAAAAGAAATGTGATGAGTAGTCATTAGTTAATTATTAAAGTCTGTTTAGCCAGCAGTTCTTTGAATTTCAACCATATATTATATGAAGAGGTGATTCTAGATGTTCTTGTCTTGATCGTGATTAGTTCAAGATGACAGACTTCAGTTGCCAAGTGCACAAATTCCTTCATAGTAGGAGTCATCTGATTCTTCCAGTTCTTGGTGATGACTTTTCTTGCTAAAGTTAAGATACTCCTTAAAGCAGGTCATTTTATTTTTGTGACACAGGTAGGAATAGGTGTATTAAATAAAATAAGAGATGTGGTCAGCATAAATTCATCATTAAAAGCAGACTATAAGAGAGAATTCATATTATCCCAATATGTTTTAAGTTTTATACAACCGTAAAACATATGCTGCCAGTCAGCTTTAACATTTAGTTTACATCTCCAGCATCCTTTGTCTTTATTATACATCAGTTCAACTTTATGTGGTTTAATAAAGGTTCTATGTAAGAACTTCCAAGAGAATATCCTCCACCTTATTGATGAAGTAGTTTGTTTTGAAGATTGGAGTACTGTTTTTTATCACCTTCACTTGGGGAGTTATTATTAACAAGTATAAAATAATCACAAAAGCTTTCTCTGCGACATACTGTTGATTTCTTAAGTGCCTGATATGTTTTAGATAGAAGTCCCTTTCCAATTATATTTCAGTGCATTAGAATAATGAGTAAATCAATGAATGTTGGGAAAGAATTTCTAACTATTAGTTGTATTAGATTAACCTTATATTCAACTAATTGTTTACAATTTTAAATTTGCTTAACTCAAACTTACTAATGATATGGTCAACATTTTGTAACTTCCCATTGTCTAGTAATTGTTACCATTATAACAGGTTTTTGTCTTTAAATGTAGTCACTGTTGTTAAATTAAATGTATTAATACTATTTTGAGTATAGGCAATTGGAAATGCAAAGAAAATTGATGCCTTATATTCAGGGTTCCTGAAAATTAAAATTTAAAAGGAGGTTATCATATTAATATAATAAGAGTTAACTGGTTTTCTTTTGTTTTTTGTAAAATTGTCTTTTCTAACCAACAAAATGTATTAGTAGCTATATTAATATGTATGATTTTGTTAAATGCGTCACTGAATATCTTTCCATTTGGCATTATAACTGTAATTTAACCAATACATTATTGTCTTACCAATTGAGGATAAGGAATATAGTTCTAAACCTGGAAGACCAATACCACCCAATGTCCAGTCTCTAATGTGACGCTTTAAAGCCAATCTAGGCTTATTAGGAAAGCATAAAAATCTCAGAAGCAAAGAGTTATACTCTTTTTTATTTTTGGGGAGTGGGAGGGATAAAGAGTGCATTATATATAGCATTTTAGGAAGGATAATCATTTTAATTAAGGAGAGTATCTCTTCCACAATGAAAAAAAATATTTCATTTATTAAGAGTTTGTTTTATGGAATTTAAGTTATTATTATAATTAAGGATAGTTATATTTTGAATATTATCAGACAAGATTATCACTAAGTAAGTAAGTGATTTTATCATCTTTCACATTGTATTTATGCAATTTCTTATCTGTTTTATTAATATTATAATTAACCAGTAATGTTTTAGTATTATTCTTGTTAAAACCGAGTCCCAATTTCTTCTGGGATATTTCAATTGCTTGGAATGCTGCAATAAGAGAAGAATTGCAGTCAAGGTTAATAGGATATCATCTGCAAATAACTGTATTTTGAGTATTAACTTCTTCTTTATTAGTATGCCTTAGATGTTTTTATTTGATCTTATATAATTTGCAAAAGTTTCCATAACAAGAGCAAAAAGCAATGGGGACAAAGGACAACTCTGTTTAGTACCTTTAGTAATCATGATTGACTGGGAAGTATATGAGTCTATCTTAATGTAGGAAAAGGAGAGTTCATAGAGAAATGTGATTAATTGTAAGAAATTGTTTGAAAAATTACATTCCGCCAGATGTAAGAGCACGTACTCCCAAGTAACTGAATCAAATGCACTATTGGTATCAATACTAACCAAAGTTCTTCTTTTTTGAAATATTAGCATAATCAATTATTGCATATTAGGAGCTGTCATTACATTTGCAGATGACTGCAAATTAGGAGCTGCCATTGAATCTCACATTGACACAAATGTTCTCCAGGAGGGGCTAACACAGACAAACAACTATTGTTAGAGCCATTGACTAAAACAAAATGCCAAGAAATGCATAATAGTATCCTCTGGGAAGTCATCCACCCCCAGTAACTATCATATTGATAATACATTCCTTAGAGTTGACCCAGTAGTCAGAGACTTAGGGACACACATGGATAGTAATCTAGCCTTTGACCATCATGTGTCTACAGTAGTGAGGAAATCCTTCTATGCTGAGCAACTTATAAACAAAGTATGGAATCTATGTCGAAGGAAGTCATTGTTCTACTGTATTCAGCATTCATCATTCCTATCATTGTGTACAATGCCCCCTTTGGTATGTACCTAAGCAGGCATATCCAACAATTGGAATGTCCATAGTTGTTTCTCACTAAAAGAATACAGGGCTTAAGTAAAATGCCCTATGTAATACTGCCTCAAGGCTCTATCCCTGTATTCTGTTTCCTACATGCTTTTGAGAGGAGATCTATGGCTGACATACAGGGCATTGTCAGACCCCACTCTGATGGACCTCCTGCATATCCACAAAACAAATAGCACCAGAATTACCCAGTCTAAAGACTTAAACCTTATCTGTAATATAAATAGGACCTGCTGAAGAGACAGGTATGTATCCCAAAGATTACCCCATCTCTGGAACAGACTCCTCATCCATGTGAAGCAGAGATCCTCCCTAACTCAATTCAAGTGCAACCTGGACAATTGGATGGGGAACAGGAAACTCATCCCTGGTTTGGCATCTATATCTCTAATGGACAGAGGGAACCTGTAAATGGTTCATCTCTCAGGCCCTAGCTTGTAAATGTTTCATATCCCTAGCCCTTGCTTACACTTATCAAAGGTATCAGAACTTGTCAGAGATTTGGGATGAATGGCTAAGCTTATAAAGGCCCCTGTGGTCATTAGACTAGTAAACACCTATAAATCTATGGACCTATATTGATAGTTCATTATACACCCAGTCTGATATTTGTTTATCAACATTGGAAGAAAATATTTTATTCTAGATGCATATCTTGTCATGAATATTTTATAATCGACATTTAATAATGAAATTGTTCTATATGAAGAACATTGAGTTGAGTCCTTGTCAGGTTTTTAAATTGGGGATATTAGGATGTTTCGCCTGGATGGGGGTACCTTGTAAGTCTTTTAACTATTGAAAATATCTCTAGTAAAATAATCAAAGCATCCTTAGTCAGCATTTTGTATAGTTCAGGTATTATATCATAATTTCCAGGTGCCTCATTGGGTTTTAATTTATTAATTTGAATTTTGAGCTCAGACCGATATAGGCTTTTCATTTATTTTTATTTGATCCTCTAACAGTCTATTTTTAGTCTATTTTTTATAAATGTTTAATTAGATCTTGTGTATCCATTGATGGTTTTTGTTGATTAATCTTATTAAAATGAGCCCTGAAAACATCCAAAATATCTTCTATTTCAGTAACCTTTTTACTACTAGAGGAGTATAATTATTTGATGTAGTTAGATTTAACAACCATTTTTGTTCTAGTAGCCAATTTATACAAGGTTTTGAGATTTATGGAATAATTAGTTAGTTTAATCTTTTCTAAATTTATCATAGTTTTATGTTGTAAAATGTCTAAACATTTATTGTTAAGCTATTTATTTATTCCATTAAGTTAGTATTTCCTTTTTGACTAATTTTAATTTATCAATTTTCTCATGTAAATCTATCAATTCTTTGTACCATTGTTTCTTTTTTGTGCATAACAACTTGTAATTTTTTCAAAAAGGTATACTTTAAAGAGTCGCATACAAAGATCACTGAGGTGTTACCTGTATGATTAATTTCAGTAAAAGTCTGAATTTTTTAATACTTGGCTGTTTATGCAGGAATCCTTATAATTGGGATGTTATTACTAGAATTCAATATAGCTTCACATTTTATTGAGTTATAATCTGACAGTGGGCAAGACACTACTTTAACATTATCTATTCTACTAGTGATATCATTTGAAACATATACTCTATCTATTCATGATTATGTCCCATGCCTGTGTGAGAAATGCGTAAAAAAGAGTGAGCCGATACTGGAAACTCATTTATATGTGTCATATTTTACAGGTCTGTGACCTCCATAAAAGCCTTGACTGAGGCAGATTTCTTCCTTTTACAGCTAGTGTTGGTATCCTTGTCAGATAAAATAAAATTAAAGACACCTGCAAAATGAATGTTTCCCTTTGATATTTATATTATTTCCCCCAACTGTTGTTTAACTGTTTGAGTTCCCAATCCAGTTATCCAATATATATTAATAAAAGTGTATAGTTCCCTTTGAACCTCTAAAGTCACTGACCAAAGCATGTCTTTTTCATCACTAAATGTATTCAGGATTTTAGGTAGAGGAAAAGAATGTTTCCATAAACTAGATACCCCTCTTCTCTCTAATTTATAATGAGATCTCATCAATACAGAATAGTGTTTAGTGTTGTCTGTCCAAATCCTTTTTTATTAAACATGTTTCCTGTAAAATGATAACTTGGGAATGAAATATTTTTTTAAAAAATTGTATCCATTATCCCTTTTACAGTCATTATTTAATCCATTGATACTAACTGATATGCATTTCAACTTAGCCATACTACTGAAATAGGAAAAAATAAGTATTACATATAATGCTGTCATACATTTGTAAGTAATATGATACTGAAAAAAGTTATTATATCTAGTGAACTGCTTACTCATAGACATAAGTACAAAGTAATTGAGAATGTTTACTGTAAATTTTCTATCAAGAATAGTAGACACAAAAATAATAATAATTAATTTGTAAACTACTATACATGCAGTGTTCTTTTACATCTCCCCCAGGGAGTTTAACCCCCCTGCTAGTTTGAATGGTAATTCTATTAAAACACTACTGCTTACCCACAATTAAGTATTTAGCATTACTCTACTACTTCTTAAGTTGTGATATGTGAAAGGTCTAACTTATTTTCAACAAAATTAAAAGGAGTTAGTATATACATAATATTCAGATTATAAACACTCATTTGCTTGCTATCAAACTTATCAGCTGTAAAGTATAGCAGATCTTGTAGTCGTTTGGTTCTATTCTAAGAGCCTATACAGTATTATAATAAATGCAATCATTTATTTCAGTTCTGAGAAAAAAAGAGATTAACACGTGTAAAAGACAATACATAACATAGTTTATAACACTCATGCTATGTTACTAATATGCTGTTATACATTATTGATAATGTGATTAATTAGTTGACTATTTAAACTCGGTTCTGACTACAAGACTGTACATGCTTGGATATTATGGCAGATACATATGATATTTCAAAGAACAAATACATTTCTCTAAAAAATCTTTGTTTGTGAGGACTTGCATATACAATTATCTTTCAAAACTTGTCTCTTCTATAAATAGGATAACATATTCACAAGAACATACTATGAGATATAAAATGGAAAAAGAGTAACTGTGATGTCTAAAATAACTAATAATATGCTCCCAGAATTATATCTGTACTGAGGGATAACATATGATTGGCAACATCCCTAATACATTATTTTAAGAGATACATACATTCCCAGCTTATCAAACTGACTGTGTCATTTTGTCTGACTTTGTGGAAAACATGCTAATACTTTCATGTTAGTCCCTCATTTACTATGCTTCAGACTTTCAATTAACTTTTAGAGCATGAGCTCCTAATGTTGCCATGTATTTGAGCTCCTCACTTCCTACTCAAAAAGCACAACCACACAGAAACCAGCATCATCACCACAACCATTGTCATAAACATATATATATCTATTGCACACATATGCAGAACAAGTCAACCAAGCAAGGGACTGATATTAACAGACATAAACAAAATCATCTTCCCTTCTTTGAATTAATAAAACAGAATGCAGTTTGAATAATATAATATCTTATGATGAAAGTTGAATTGAAGAAATTAATTCTATATTGTGTATGGTGCCACGGTACTATAAAATGCATTATACCACTTAAAGAGAGAAATCCAGGATTTACAAGTGTTAAAATATTAATTTTGAGGTAAACGTAACAGAGAGTGCAAGTTCATTAACATCTTCTTACTATATTGCGCTTAATTTGTCTGTTAAAAATCAAACATAAAACATTTTATCCAATATTTCTTACACACACACACACACACACACACACACACACACACACACACACACACACACACACACACACACACACAAAGAACTCTGTATAAATTGCCTCCTGAGAGAAAAGGGCAGGAAAGAAACATTCTATTAGAACCTGCTCTGTGAGAGGGAAATACCACCATCAGTAAACAACTTTCATTCATGTTACACTGAGAAGGAAGGCTGTATAAGTGGTTAAAACCAACCTACTCCCTGCTATTTAAGAAACTATGCTGTAACACTTCTTGTTATCATTTTATTTTTGTTATAACTGTTTAGTAACCTCTCTCTCTTTTTGTGAATATCTATTGTAGCAGAGGATGAGAGAACAAAAGAATAACTGACAGGTTTCAAAGTGAACCCCAGTGTTAAAACACAGAAATTGTTTTCACTACAGCATTTCTCTTCTCCTACCTCCTGCCCGGTGAATAAACTGGCACTAAACATCACAGATAATATTGTACAAGAAAAAAAATAATTAGAAAAGAAAGAAAAAAAGACAGGAAAAAAAGAAAACAGCTTCATGCACACTGCAAATACCCACCATGTTATCACTATATTAATAAAGAAATGCTCATAAACAGCATAACAATCTGATATCTCATAGAGAAAGCACATCCAAATCTCATACATACAGCACCTCACATATTCCAATCAACTATGACATGTGAATAAAGAGTTAAAAGTTAAAAACACCATAAACATTCAGTCCATTCACAACACACTTATTTAATGCACTGTGAGCAACTTGCTATTATGTTATGTTATCATGAGCTATCACTTTAGGATTTATGTGGCACATGGATGAAGAAAGGAAACCAAGATATTTATGTAATGGTTATTAGTTAAAGAATTAATTTCTTAATACTTATTAAGCTAAGGGATATATTTAATATGGAACACAAAATATAGAATATTATACAATGCCTCCTAAAAAACGTGCACGCTGATTGGCCAGCCCAACCAGCGTGCCCGTTGTAAATCCCTCAATATACTAACGGAAAAAGGTCCGGTCGCCCGGACTTTTTCCGTTAGTATAAAACACTGTCTCGCTATGTTAAAAGAGTTTAACATAGTGACACAGGTTCAAAAAAAGCAACGCAGATCTCCGTTGCTTTTTTTAAAGCTGTCTCGCTATGTTAAACTCCTTTAACATAGCGACACAGTGAAAAGCAACGGAGATCTTGCGATCTCCGTTGCTTTTTTTTTAACCTGTCTCGCTATGTTAAATGGGTTTAACATAGCGAGGCAGCTTTAAAATAAGCAACGGAGATCTCCGTTGCTTATTTTAAAGCTGTCTCGCCATGTTAAACCCATTTAACATAGCGAGTAAAGCAACGGAGATCTTGCGTTCTCCGTTGCTTTTGCCCACAGCTCTGATGTACTGCGTAGGCATGCACAGTACATCAGAACTGCCATGAACACCAGACAGCTGTGGAAGGGCAGCAAAGAGGCATTATACAATGCCATTATTTAAGAAAAGTAATTATTTCTTTTCTTAAATAATGTCATTAATAATAGCAATAACCACTTCTGGGTGTGGGTAATGCTGGATTTACCCACGGTTGTCTTTGTTTGGTCCTCGGCCGCCTCGGGACCAAACCACGCCAACCGTGGGTAAATCCAGCATTACCCACACCCAGGTGTGGGTTATTGCTATATTAGCTTATATGTAGGATAAGAAAAGGTGACATTTATTTACCTTATAAAGAGGTGAATCCTTGTTTCCTTCCTTTTACCTCTATCTCCAACAACTAAACTGGTAAACTTTGTCACAGTAAACAGATTTTGTTATTAAAACTGTTAACATCAATGTTATACTAAAGCTAAGAGTCATTTGTCCTTTAGTTTCTTTTTCTTCTCATTAGCTTTCCAGGTATTTACGTCTGCTTGTCTCTTCAAAGGCTATTGTTCCAATCCATATTTTCAGTTTGGTCGAAATTTTTTTTGTTTTTGTTTTTAAAAATGACAGCACAGCGTCTGGGCCTTCAAAGTGTCTAGTTTCATCTGGAAGGAATATTTTGTTCCTGGCTGGAAAGAGCAAATGCACCTTAGACTGTCTTTTCTGAAATTCTTTTATAAGAGAAAAAAAACTTTCCTGTTGGTCATTACAACACTGGAGTAGTCACTATCAAATCGTATTAGTTTGCTGTCCACTTTAATAGGAGATTTGGACCAGGCTGTTTTAAGCATTATCTCATTATCTTGAAATGAGAAGAACTTAACAATAACTGATGTTGGTGAAGACTTAGATTTTCATGAAATAGAAACTAGAGACCTGTGTGCTCTTTTTATACCATACAACATAGCTGCAGATAAATTCAGAGTCTAAGCAATCCAGACAGTAAGAAAGTTGACCATATTTTCTAGTTCTATTTTTTCAGGCAGTCCAAAAAATGTGAATGTTATTTTTCCTGGATCTGTTCTCCATGTCATCAATTTTGTAATAAGGTATTGTGTTGCAGTAGAAATTCAATGTTTTCATCTTCGGATACTCTGCCTTCTCTATCATTAAGGGCATCTTCCATTCCAAATATCTGAGTTTTCTGTTGTTTTAAAATCTCATGTATGTGTTTCATCTGTTTGGTACATTTTTCTTTAAAGCTGTCAAGTTTGATATTCATTCTGTTCATTTTTAAAGAAAGTTCTTGTATGTTAGACAAACAGATTGGAGTTCTTTCTTTAAAAGCAAGTCCTGAGAGATTGCTGAGGTCAATCAATAATCCCAAACTGTAAGTTAGAACAGGAACAGCAAATTAGTTTATAGGTTGGAGTTTGTTCCTAGATATCAGGGCTGTTTTCTGCATTATTTTTAGTTTTCTAAAATAGTCTTAATTAGTTTTCTTTGCATTTGTTCATGCTTTATTGTCAATCCTTTATCAATTCACAAATATTTCTACACTCCGTCCTGCTCAAGTTCCACTATGTCACATTTATATCCCCCCAGACTGATATTTTCTTGGTGCTGCAGAGATCCTGCTTTAAATGTCACTTTTGCACATTTATCCAGACTAAATGACATTCTTATATCATCTGAGAAAGTTTTGACCATTTCCAGCTGTGCTTTCAGTTCCTCATCTAATGAACTATACAGTTTTATATCATCCACAAAAAGATGATGAGAAGTTTTTTACACATTGTTGTCTGGAGCCAAATTGTAAGTATCGACTAATTTGTTAACTAGACAGCTTAATGGGTAAATGGCAAGACAAAACAGCAGCAGTGCAAAGAGGCACGCTGGAATATCCCTTTTGAATTTTTATCCTTGGGATAATAATTTTCCCTTTATCATGACTTAACTGTGAAGTGGTTTATGACTGCTTCATGGTCACTGTAATGCAATTGATCAATGTAGGGTATATTGCATACATCTGTAAGCAGTCCTTTATCCATGAATGCGGGATGCTGTCGAATGCTTTTTTTGTAATCTATCCATGCCATACTTATATTCTTCCCATTTTTACAATTCTCCATTATGACTTAATTTAAAAACAAATGATCCTTTGTTCTATATGACTCCCTTTTATTACCCTTTTGTTCTATTTCCACAATTCAGTTTTCTTCTAAATGACTAAAA